>NC_143515.1:50991576-51234076 GCF_031878675.1 Megascapheus bottae
AAGATAAATACTCGGAAACACCATGGACCCAGGACCATAGGGGCCTGCCCACCCCCAGGAAGCCAACTTTAACAAGGAGACTTAATGTCTCACTGTAGAGGCAGGTGGAGTTAAACAACTACACTTTGACCATAAAAAAAAAAGTCCTCTGAAGGCTTCTGACAAGGATGCTATTAAAAATTCATACCTGCCATATCAGTGTTAATACCTCATGGGTGTGCTTACATCCTGCACTGTGTTGATACCCCTGAAATTGGGAGACCCCCCCCCTCACCATTTTCCTAGTCTAAAGGATTGCAAGCCATCTCTGAGGTTGCAAAATAAAGCTAAGGGAAATGATGCCATTTCACTGGCAGTTTGTAATCCACACCCGTAAAAGGCGAGTGTGGAGGTCATCTTTCCATAAATTCCCAATTCTGCTAGAAAAGCAGACAGAGGCAGCTGGGGAGCCAAGCGACTGCTTTGTTTTTGCAACTCTTTCCATGGCAGTGCCCTTTATATATGCAGCCCGAGTGGAATGCATCATAAAAGGTGACATTTTATCACAGCAGTTTGTAAATTTTACAGAAGCCGGCTCCCTGTAAATCACCCGGCTTATTCCCTCGCTGACTTTATTACAGCAAATCCAGTCATGGATAAACTGTATGCCAGTTTACTTGAAATTTATCTTTTTTATTTGAGCTGAACTGAATCCTTTTAATATTCTTTCTCTCTTCTAATGATAAGCATAATGATAACCTTATTTTCTATTCAGACAGCTTTAAGGACTCTCATTTCTCTGGAAATGTACTTCCAATTCAGGGCCTCTTTTCTCCCAGAGCCATTTAGAATTTGTTGGTTGTGTCAGAAAAAGTGGGCGACTCCCCACACTAAGTCTAAGTCCCTGGAACCTACCGCTATTTTTATTTCTCATTTCTTCTACAGTTCCCTCCTTCTCTTTCTCCTTCCTGAGGCCTGTGCTTTTCCTTCACACATCTGCACGTAGTCCTCCCTTCATTCATCTCTCCCATTGCCAGTGTCTCATCTCCTAGATTAGCTATTTAGAAACAGGAAAGCTATATGGTATTGCCTAGCACCTGCTCTCTCATGCTGTTCAGATCTCAAAGATTTAGAGAAAAAAACATCATTAATAATGTTTATGTTGTAAAAATGTATGTTTGAAATTTATATTGGTTATATAAGGAAAAGGGAAACATGCATGAGTTAATTAAAACTGTTACTTTTTAATGTGCATGTGTACTTGTACTGATGGTGAGTGGAACCCAGAGCCTCATACTCTCTCCTTCAGCTTGTTGGCTCATGGCTGATGCTCTTCCATTTGAACAATACTCCAGTCTGGCATTTTGCTGGTTAATTGGAGGTAAAATCTCACAGATGTTTCTACCCGGGCTGGCTTTGAACCATGATCCCTGATGCTTAACCTCCAGAGTATCTGGCATTACAAATGTAAGCCACCAGCACCTGGCTTTTTTTCCTTTGTTGAATGTGGCTTTTGGGTAAGCTTAAATAATATTGGAGGCTTGCAGCTCATGTAGTTGGACTGTGCCCCCTCTGGACACGTCCTCTTATGGCCTTACTAGATAAAGGCCCACCTCCTTCAAGAAGGTATTCTGCAGGGCCTTCCTCTGGTCATCATCATGTTCTCTTCTCCTGTGGTTTCATGTTCTGTAGAGTAGAAGTCTCACAATTCAGCAGGTAGTTAGAAATGTGGCATTCCACACCTAGAAGTTTTCTCAAATAAACCCATGGGGGGATCAAGATAGTGTTTGAGAGTGACTTAATGTTCTTGATAGCTGCAGACATGCATGAATGGATAACAGACAGTTCTTGAACCTTGCTGGCCCACAGTCAGGACCTAACAATCATTAAATGCCGTGGTTGGCTAGATTATAATCTTCTTCAAAGTGCCTTTCCTGATTATCTTCAGACTATGTGGGGCCTAATGCTACAAAGAAGTATTAGAGTAACTGTGTATCAAATTCCAGGAGAACTCAGTCCAAAGCAAAGAGGGTTCAACACACCAAAGAAGCAACAACAAATCCAGAATTCAAGAATTCTTCCTGGCAGGGTTACAAGCCAATTCCCTGAGTATAATTACAATATGTATCTCTCTCCAGAGGACTACTATATAGGTTTCCAACTGAAACTGTATTCCCAGGAGAACCCTGTCATCACATCCTTGCCTCCTTCCAAATCTACCTTCCAAATCTGTCTCTGTGGCCACAGACAGTTTAATGGACCACCCTCATCTTGTTCTTCCCAGTACATTCCTAGAGTTACTTTCCTGACTATTCTACAAGTAGCCCAGAGTATCTGTCCAAGCTGATCCTCCTTCTATATCTGCCTCTCCCCTACTCTCTGCACACCTAACCTCTAGCTTTGTGCTATAGACCGGACTCAGCCTACTGAAGTTTCTCCAAGGAACCTTCCCAACACCCCCAGCCTCTCAGCTTCCTATCTGTCAGCACCTACGAAACCATTTGGAATCATTGTCAAGTTCTATGTGTTGACATTATATTTCCACAGCCAAATAGAAGGCCAGGCTTGATAGTGTGGTAGACAGACTGAGGATATGGGATGAGAATAAAAATAATCAGTTCTTCTGCTTATCCATGAAGTTATTTGTTCTCTCTAAAATTAGTTGTCCTGGCTGTAAGAAACAAAGAATCCAAGAACTGAAACAACAATAGAAATATAGAAAAAGATTAAATAAGTAATATGATCAGAGAATGCAAATTCTCTCCTGCAGTCTTATTCTAGGGAAAGTACATTGCAGAAGTTGGCATGTATGCACACACACACACACACACACACACTCACACACACACGTACAAACACATATCACTCTCTAAATACCTTTTAGATCTCCAATACTTAAAGTGTCCAGGCAGAATATTAAAATGGAGAGCTGTAGAAGATAGAAGAATGTTGTGAGTGTCAAGCTAAGGAATTCAGCTTTCATCCTATAGGCCACACAGGACCCAAGAGTAGTAAAGATAAAGAGAAGTGGCTCACATCTGTAACCCCAGCCACTCAGGAGGCTAAGATTGTGGTTCAAAGACAACCCAGGTGAAAAACTTCCCATGAGATACTTATCTCCAATTAGCTACTCAAAAACCTGGAAGTGGTACTGTGGCTCAAGCGGTAGAGCACTAGCCTTGAGCACAAACCAGCTTAAGGACAATGCTCAGGCCCTGAGTTCAAGCCCTACAACTGACAAAGAGAGAGAGAAAGAAATCAAGATATATTTCCCTGTACTCACCTGGCCAAGTTTGGATTACTTCTCAGTAGAACAATTCTCTTTCTCTCTCTCTCTCTCTCTCTCTCTCTCTCTCTCTCTCTCTCTCTCTCTCTCTCTCTCTCTCTCTCTCTCTCCCTCTCCCTCTCCCTCCCTTCTTCCCTCCCTCCCCCCCCCTCTCTCTGTCTTGCTGTGTGTGTGTACATGTACATATGCAACATATACACAGTTGTGAGCTAACTTGTTAGCTTACATGTAGAGTAAAATCTCAGATCCTGTAAAGTATCTGACTTAACAATAAAGTATGATTGAATTAACAAATAGAAGACTTTGCTGTGTTGTTGAGCAAGAATGAACAAAACATATTATGTCACTCTTCAGCAAAAGCAAATGAAAGAACTTCACACAATTTGACAGTCTTCTACAGAAAAATGTCTAAATTGCCTAGGTATTGAGCTCATCTAAAAAACTCCAGCGCTGGCAAACCTCCTCTTGCTACAGCACAAATCTGAACAGTCCAGATCTACACAGACATGTGAAAGCCAACAGGCTTCTGCAATACCTGCAAAGGACCTTTTGAAGTGTTAATAGGGAGTTTCAGCATAGCATGGAATAGTAGAAATAGGAATTCAGAAAGCTTAGAGTCTCAGAGATGCAGTCAAAAGTGAAGTCTGAACTGGAGCATCTGCTTGTAAAGATGCTGAAACTTCTCCAGAATTGATATTAAAGTATTCTATCTATCATTCAATGAGAACCCATTCTAAGACAGTTCAGAGCTGGGAGGATATAAACTGTAGTGAACACAAACAACAGATTGTAAACCAGTGAGGAATTTTTTTCCCATTTCTTAGCAAAGAGAAATAAGGTAATAAAAAATACTACATAATGATTGTACTTCTGCATATAAATTATGTTTAAATGTTATTCTGTAAATTAATCACTCATTCCATTCGGCAGATTCAGTCATCCAAAATAAATCATCTTATTACCTTTATCAAATTCTGAATAGAAAATACTCTTTCTGCCAATTGTAAAAAGAGTTTTTGAGGCAGATCTACAGGTCTCCGCTTGGAGTTAGCAAGAGTATCCACTAGAAGCTGTAGGCAAGAAGGCATCATGTCAGAAATGTAATGCTAGAATATGGATAGACCACAGCTTAGTGAAAGCCACAGAACCACTTCCCTCCACAGGATAAACATCAGCTGATCCTCACAGGCCCTGACACAGCCCTTAATGACCTCTCTGCTCTCACTGCAAATCCCCACTCTGCAGCACACTGCATCAAGCAGAGCCAACTGAGTCTGGTTTATCTCTTCATCCCAAGCTTCCATCATCCCATCATCCTCCCCACAGTCTTTTTTTTTTCTGTTTTTCTGCAACCCAATGCCTGCCTTCTCCTATCTTTCAGGAATGGGAGCTACTGAGAAGTTATCAACAAGCAGATTTTCTCTGGCGGAAAATGTTAATATGTAGAAAGAGCCTACTGTCCTAGAAATGTAGCAGTGAGAGACATACTTTACTCCACCCAGTCTCCAAGGAGAGCTCTGAATGGGGAGACTGGAAAGGACACTTGATTGGGAGTCCAAATAGCTGCTTTCTGAAATAGCTCTGTTGCTGGCATGGTGACCCACACCTACAATCCCAGCTACACAGGAGCCAAAGATTAAGATATCATGTTTTGAGACCATATTGAGCCAAAAGTTATGGAAAGTCCCCCAGCTCAACAAGTAATCTTAGCATTGTCATTCACATCTGCAATCCCAGCTACCTGGAGATATAGGTAGCAGGATCATGGTTTTAGCCCAGTGCAAAAAAAAAAAAAAAAAAGCAAGACCCTATCCAAAAAATAATCTGAAGCCAAGAAAAGACAGAGGTATGGCTCAAGTAACAGAGTACTTGCTAGTAAGGACCTTGAATTAGAACCTCAGGAACATTTAAACAATCAAAACAAATAAATTAAAGGGCTGTTTTCCTGACTTAATCTAAACTTTTGGCAAAGCTACATGACCACACAGCTTTCATTCCATTTGCAAAACTTTTATCAAAGACCCCTGACAGGTTTCAAAATCTCCATATGCATGAGTAAGAGAGTAATTAAACAATTCATACAAGAAAACAGAATAGAAGGGCCTCAAAAGATACCCATTGTCCCCAAACAGTAGTAGTAGAAAATTAAACCTAACACACCTATGGTATTGTATACTTCTTTCTTTCTTCTATCATTCTCTTGGTCTATTTGGTCCTCCCAACTTAATAAACTAAGTGGAGCCCTTTAGGTCTATATACTTGGGTGGGGAAAACAGAAAAGACACAATGTTGATTAGTAGAAATGGACTCCATTATGGAAGCAAGTTGATGTTCAATGTTAGCCCCTTCCTCTGTGTCTCAGGGGCTGTTCCCAAGTTCTAAGAAAGGGGAGCATCAGGGGCCATGTCATTTGCCCCATGGGGTTCTGAAATATGAGTCACTCTTTAGGGTCTTCCATTCCCCAATATGGCAGCTCCCTGCCATTCCCAGCCCCTTCCCAGAGCTATAAGACACACATTGGTTTGCAGTAGAAAAGCAACAGAAGATTCCCTTCAAAGTTTTCTGGCTGGTCACTCGAGTACCATTCTTGCAAATCTGTTTCCAAAACTGAGGCCCTCACAGGCACACAACATTTCCATCATGCCAGAGTTCTTATAATGAATTTGTCAAAGGAGAAAAATTATTTGCTAATTCAAAATACCTCAAAAATTAGGCGAACTAATTCCAAAGATGGATGATGTGACTTCAATGTTATTTAAAAATACTCTATCTGGATTTTTCTTCCCTAGAATTCAAATCACTGTTTTCAAGCTTGCCTTCTTCTACTTCACATACTCTAAAATGACACCTGAACTTTGTGACTGGCCCTCTACCCCACTGCTTTCTTTAGTCATATGCTACTTTTTTACAAACAACAATGAAAACAAATACAAAGGAGCTTTATTTTAATTCCATAATCCATGAAATTTGGTTGAAGATAAATACAAAGCTTTAATTCCCTAAAAATATTTTTTCAAGTACTCTTAGTAATTTACAGGAATAAAATTCCCATTCAGTTCTGAAGTAAGATGGACTTTCAGAAATGATCTCTGTGTAGATTTGGGACACTTTCTTGACAAGGTAGAAAAAGGATTCCAAAACAGCACTGCGCTTTCAAATCACTAATTGCATGATGTAGTTACCTAATTATACATTGTTAGTACCTGATTACGCTGATCTGTACTAATTTTGTAATTGTGCCTAATTACACTAATTAACTCAATAATCAACCTACAAAAAATACAAAGATTTTTTTAGGAAGAAAATCCTTAGTAAACTGGCTTAGCCTGAGAAAGAAATAACCTTTTAAAGTACAGATTTTTTTTTCCATACTTGTCCTACCCACAACTTCTGACCTGAAATTCCTGCCTCAAAGTGAAACATAAGAACACTAGACACCGCCAGTGCCTGCAAGAGAATTCATGGCTCAAACTCAAACACAAGTCTGGAGAGCAATGGAAGGATGCTCTGGCAGTCACTAAATAACTACCACTACCACCCCATCCCCTTTAAGGAAGGACTTGTTGCCACAACTGCTGGGAGTAGTTAGCAGAGAGCCCTAGCCTGTGAGTCAGTCCTTCAGAGATCACCTGAACTGCACAGAGCTTCCATCCAAAAATCACACGCCCTTCCCTGAGTGGTCGCCACTCAATGAGTAATGAAGATACCATGCTACAGCCCTCTCAGCGTGGGTCCACCTGACCCAACTCAGGTCAGTTCCAGCCCACTCTGTATGGTAGACAGATTCCATTGTGGGAAGCCTTTATAAGACGTCCCTTCACCTGTCTCCTGAACAGCTCCTTCCTAGGTCAAACCCTGGCCTTCCACAGAACCACCTGATTCCTTCCAGAGTTCAAATGCATTGGAACCTAACTGGGAAAACAGAAGCAAGTGGGGAGTACTGAAGGAGACACAGAAAATGAAAGACTAAGCAGATAGAGAGAGACGGTGTTCCAGTGGACACAATGCCCCTTCATCTTCCTGAAGACCGTGGGAGACTGACATAGTGGCCCTGGCAGAAACAGCAGCCCTGAAAACCCTGGAGCAGACAGACCTGCATGCGAGAACATGCGCGGGACTGGCGCCCTGTCTTTGGGATAAGGTGGGAGTGACCCAGCCAGATGAGAGAACAGCAGTGACTTTCCAAAAGAGATAGAAAAGGGGATCTCACAAGCACTACAAAGGAACACTGGTTTCTGGGACCCCTCTCCTCCCTCTCCTGCCTCATCCTCTCCCACTTCTCCTCCCTCCCTCCCTCCTCCTCCTCTTATTCTCTCCTCTTCCAGCTCCTCCAACTTGCCCAGGAAGCTGGTGGCTAGGAGTTTCTCAGTAAGAGTACAAAGAAAGCTGGAAGGGCAGATGACCAGTCGTGAGGGAAAAAGGGAACTAAAGCAAAGGAATGGAACCACAAACAATGGCAAGTGCTTCCCTAAGACATGAAATAAAACACCAGGAAGATGATAAACACTTTGTCAGGAATGCCTGGAGTTCGCAGAACTCCGTGATGAGAATGAAATACTGCTGTATACATTTAACAACGCCACAAATTCTACAAAGAGAATATACCAGCTGTGGGCAATTTGTTTTGTGTTTGGCTGCCCAATATTCAAACCTTTGCCTTTCTTTGGGAGTATTGGAAGGTTCCAGAAAGGCTGAAAGGGAAGAGGGCATTGTTTTTTGTTTTTTCTTGCCCTTCTGATGCTGCAACCAGACATCCCTACCTAGAGCTCCAAATCTACATACTGATTCCCAGGCAGTGAACGGGACAGGTAGGGTTTCAATACCCATTTTACAGATTAGGAACATGTGGCTATAAAGTGTGACAACCAGTGGTCTGACTTGGGCTTTTTTTTCTTCCATGATATCCATTGTTTGGAATTATGACTGGTTTGTGAAATTGCCATTGTACTACCCTCTCTGAATTTTCTTCCAAACATTATTGTTCAGATTAAAGGTTCTACTGTGTGATTTTAATGACATTAAAATGAACATTTTCAGAATATATGTAATCTAATTTCATTGCTAATCAAGTGTTTCTTCTCAGACATTTAGCAGGTCTCTGGGGAAGGCTTCTGCAGGGAGGAGGAAAGTTTCAGGAGGCCTTGATTGCAGTACAATTGCATTGTGTATATTCATGGCTTTGCTTCCAGGCTTACAGGAGCCAATCAGGAAAGCGTTGATGGAAATCTCTCCCTGCTATGGACCCTGACATACCATGGGCTCCTCTGTTGCACCAGTGCTGGGGCTGCTTTACTCTTGACTTCCTTTCTTCTTATGTGACAACCCAGAGGAAAGACACTGTTGGTTTTGTACAACATTCTCTCTTTCCTTTCTACTATGAGAACCTCAGCTTATGCTGAGTGGCAAGTGTTCAGCAAAACCATCTGATTCTCCTGGTGTTTCCTTATTACAAAATTCTGGCACATGACAAGTTAGTGAATGGTTTCTGAGGAAAAGACTGATTCCTTAATAAAAGAACTTCCTTCTCCCTTTCCTCCTCTTGCTCCCTGGAATACCAATGCTATAGAAGGAAGTCTTGCAGTCATTCACAGAGAAGAAGGATCAGATTCTTTATACTTCTTAGATTCCAAATCTATCTAGAAGCACCTACTTTCCACTGTCTAAACCCAGGGTCTGAATAGAGGTCATTAGTAGCTATTAAACTCTTTTGCTATTCTAATTCCCTCTCCCTTTCAAAGGCACAGGATGAATTTCTGTCCCCAAACCTTATCAGTGGTCATCACGCATAATAACAACTGAAAGACACCCTTGCTTTGAGTCATTCCCCACCATTTTTTCTTAATATTCAAAGCATGAGGAATTTTTAAACAACCATTACTTCCTAATCAAACATCTGGATCTTTGCAAACTAAGGACAAAGAAACAAGACAAGACACAGATAGGAAGGGAGCATAACAAAAAGGTAAGAGACAAGGGAAATTTTGCACCCTGGACTAGACTTCATGTTGTAGGTTGATGCTGGCAGAGAGAAGTCACTGTGGGAACAGCATTTGAGCAGTGCCATTTGGAGAGCTATGGGAAATGGCATGGCAGAGGTATGGTAGACCATCAGAGTCAGAAGACATTCCCTGTCCACACAGCAAAGTAGGGACATTGTATGCTGGAACAAGGAGGACCCATGAGGCCAACAGAATCTTAGGAATACTGGTTGGATCACTTGGTAGAGGGGCCTGGAAGAGGTAGTGTTAAAACCCCTTCAAAAGTGATTTATGAGCTGGATACCTGTGGCTCGTGTCTGTAATCCCAGTTTCGCAATTGGATAAAAGTTGAGGAGCCTGGTTTGAAGGGAAGGCAGGCAGGAAAGTCCTTGAGACATCTACAACTAACCATCAGAAAAGTTGAAAGCTGACATGCAGCACAAGTGATAGAGCACCAGTCTTTAATGAAAAAGCCAAACGAGAGCATGAACACTCTAAATTCATACCCCAGTGCTAGCATTTAAAAAAAATGCTAATGCCAAAGCACATTCTCAAACTTGAGAATCACAAGCTATTTCTCACTGCAGTTTTCAGATTGAAAAGGAATGAGCCCTTGTTCCTTTCAGAGTCCTGATTTGAAATTATTTTTGGCCCTGTCACTCAATGCTCCTTGTCTGATAATACAAGATCACAGGGCAAAAATCTAAGCCAGTTTCCTAAGCTCACATTTCATTAAACCCCAAGCCATCCTTGTAATTGCTAAGGAAACTACTAACCAAATAGCCCCTGCCTATGCACCAATAGCTAAAGTCCCAGCTAGAGAGGTGGCATGAGGTGTACAGAGTACACACCTAGGATTTGAGTCAGGGGGAAAGCACAGGTTTGGCTAGTGCCTTTAAAATGACAGGATGACTCTGTCATCCACATTCCACGTAGTTTATAGGAGCTATCACTGATAGAATCATCCGAT
Source organism: Megascapheus bottae (assembly GCF_031878675.1). NCBI lineage: Eukaryota > Metazoa > Chordata > Mammalia > Rodentia > Geomyidae > Megascapheus > Megascapheus bottae. The sequence goes on from NC_143515.1 coordinate 51,001,790, forward strand.
TACTCAGGCACTCCAAGCCCCTAGCCTCTCCCTAGAATTAGAGCAGACAGGCTCAGTGAAGGAAAATCCATCTCTAATAACTGTAGCACCACCACATGGCTTTCTGTATTTAAAACCCTTCTCCTCTACAGCTAAAATGGAAAAATATCTCCTGACTTCAATAATTCTCCCAAGAAGAGATTTCTAGGGCTTCGGAGGACTAAAATACTGCTGGCTGAGAATTCCTGCAGACACAAGCTCTCAGCAAGACATGCTTTGTAGGCCAGGATTTTCTGGGGCTTTGTTCTTATTTTTGTTCTTTTTTTTTTTTTTTTTTTTTGCAATACTGGAGCTTGAACTAGGGGTCTGTCCCTTCGCGTTTTCATTCCAGTCTGGTACTCTACCACTTGAACTCCGCTTTCAGCTTTTTTGGGTGGTTAATTAGGGATAAGAGTTTCATGGACATTCTCACCCAGGCTGGCTTTAAACCAGCTTTCCGATCTCAGATCATCAGATCTCAGCCTCCTGAGTAGCCAGGATTACAGATGTGAACCACAGGTGCCTGGCTGGAAATGAAAGAATTAACCTAGCCTGGATTCTTTGGAGTGAGAATGAGGTCCAGCTATGGCTCTAAGTCAAGCTAAGTTAGAGGAGTGTAGTGGCAAATGAGGAGTTACAGCTGGTTTACCATAGCCTCTTCCAACATCCCATAACAGGAGAGAAGGCACAGAAATGGGATTTCAGGACAAAAGGCTGTGAGGGACCTCTTCATCCAAGGCTGAATAGATTTTTCAAAGCATTTCATTATGGCTTCTAGTTCGCCTCCTCTAGTTCGATGTAGGTTTTTAGTCAAATCTGACTAACATCCTGAGGACTCTAAACAGGATGCACCTCCTTCTATGATGTCCTGGTATTTTCTTATATGCCTTCTTTTTCTTGGAATGATGCAAGGGAAAATATCCTCTCCTCAGCTTCCTTTGTCTTCCTTTCTTCCAGGACTTAAAATATCAGAGAAGCCTGTATTCTACAAAATTATACCAAGATAATTGGAGAAGGCAGTATTACACAAATGTATTTTCAAATGCAACGATGCTGCTACAAAGCCATTCGGGAATTCCTAGGATCCTTGATTCTGAAGGAGCCACTGGCTTCCCTTATGTGGGACACAAGCACTCGTTTCTTTATGAGTCAGTCTTTCTCTCTTTTCTTTTTCCTTCTAAGTTTGAAAGCAGATACTCTCAGTACCTTTAGCCTCTTCCCCTCATTTGCTAGCACTCTATCAAGTGAACCATGCCTCCAACCCCAGAGGTAGCCCTTTAAGTAATATCTGCCAAGGCAAATGTCTCCCTTATGACACGGGGTTTCTCTCTGCTCAGGCTAGTACTTTCCGATAAACCTTTGAGCCACTGTGTCCCCACCCATCCTGCCCCCAGTTACCTGTTGAGTTACCAACTTGACTCAATTATTTTTTACAGCTTTTATTTTGTAAAACTCCCTCTTATGTGAGTGCTATCTCTTCTCTACCTTTTCCTTGTGTTAGCAGAGTGTTCTAGTACCTGAGTGCCCACTGTGCCAGTCCTTATTGTTACAATAAAATGATCATTTCAAGTTCCTGACATTTCCAGTGTTCTGGTCACACTGTCCAGGCCATGGTCCGTGCTCCAGAGACAGACATAAAGAGCCGTGATATGTCCTAGGAGTGAGTGCCTTCCATGCTACAGTTAATATGGCTAGATGTTCAGTTCCCAATATGAAGACAACTAACAGATCAGAAAGCTAGTCAAAAGCCTATACAACACTTTTACTAAAATTAGAATCAAGAAACATGACAAGAGTCCGGCATGGTGGCTCATGCCTATATTCCTAGCTACTTAGGAGACTGAGATCTGAGGATCATGGTTCAAAACCATCCCAGGCACTAAAGTCCATGAGACTCTTATCTCCAATTAACCACCACAAAACGGGTGGCTCAAGAGGTAGGGTGGTAGCCTTGAGCTGAAGAGCTCAGAGACAGTGCCTAGGCCCAAAATTCAAGCCCTACAACCAAAAACAAAAACAAAAAACAACAACAAAAAACATGGCATTGGATTGGGGTGTGAAGAACAAAAACAAAGAAGAAAGAGGAGGAGCAGGAGAAAATAAAAGCATATTTGAGCTTTATCTTTGTTCCACATATCAAATTGTTCAAAGACATCTCATTCAACATGCTATCAAGTCTTGAGATGGGATAGATTGCCAATGCATACCTTCTTTTGAGAAAAGAAAAAAAAAATGGTAACTTGCCTCATCTGTTGGTAATGAATCCTATCCTGTCCCCATAATTTTATCTCTACTCATTCCTAAGCTAGTAGAGCATTTTAATTATCCTACCTTGGATGCTCTAATTTTAATGAAATCCAGCAGCACAAATATTGACAAATATATTTAAACTCTAGCCATTCCCTAGTGATGAAACAGGTGCCATGACATTCGATTTACTCTTATGCTTGTTATATGCTGAATTGCAGATTTTTTTAAAGAAAATTATCTAAGGGATGTGGAAACACCTTCACCTACCCCAGCCTCTGTGGTTTTTGCTGTAAATATGCTGCGATACTGGACACCGCAGAAGACCAACCAATGGCGGTGGTGGCACTCCACAGGCTTCTGCTGTCACCATCAGAGCCACTGTTCCCTACAATTACATATTGTCATGTTCTTTAGGTTTTATTGGCCATTTCTTATGACTGGAGTACAGATAAATGAACTCATGTATACAATGAGTTTCCCAGATGAGAAATTCCTAGGTATTACATGATTTTGAAAAACAGGAAATAAATCACTGATGTAAAGGAAAGAAATCCAAATATAGTTGCTTGGTTTTTTTAATTCTTAAAAACTTAAAAAGCTGGAGTTTAGTTTGCATGGAGTTTAGGAAGGTGGGGCATTAACAAAGACTGATGTATTTTCACATCCTGGCTTTTTAAAAAGACAGGCGCAAATATAGTGCACAGATTTGGATCCAGTTTGTTTTCCAACAATGTCCCCACCCAATTCCTCACTTGATTCTCTCAAAGACTTTCCCATCCTGAGTTTACAGATAAGAATATAAAGACTAAAAGACTTCATGTCATATTTAGAGTCAGACAAGAAAAAGATCTCCACACACAGAGATGCGCTTTCTTCTTCTCCAACTACATTAACAAATTACCTCTAAATAAAATCTCAATAGATCTTTAAAAAAATAATTATGTAGGCCAGGTATGATTGGTCAAGCCTATAATCCTAGCTACTTGGGAAATGGGTGTATGGAGGATTACAATTTGAAGCTAGCCCAACCAAAAAGTAAGATTCCATCTCTACCAATGGCTTGGTGTACTTGTAGCTTGTCATCCCAGCCACAAGAAGCACAAAGAAACTTCTTGGAATAGATCATAATCTAGGCTGACTTAGACATCAAGTGAGACTCCATCTTGAAAAGAACCAACAGGGAAAAGGGCTGAGTAAATAAGTAGCTGAAAGGGTAGAGTCTCTGTCTTGCAAGAAGTGAGATCCTGAGTTCAAACCCCAGCACTACCAAGAATAATGTACATAGTAATGATAACATTGATAATGGTATTAATACAGATTTAAAACCCAGCAGTAATCATTTTATCCACTGCATGCCTGAAAGAAGACAGAGTGAAATTTCAAGAATCTGTAGGCACATCATCTTAAAAAAATTTTGCTAAAAAATGGCTATTCATATTATTAGATTAAAAAATTGTAAAGAATCTTAGGGGTTGGGGAAAGGGACATACATACCTTAAAAGTGATCATGGCACACAAAGCTAAACATTAACATTTCTGTTGTTCATATCAACGCCTAGTCTGGACCAACAATAGTCACTATTAATTTATAGGAGTAAGTTAATTCCTGAATGATCCTCCCGCAATGTAGTGTCAAGATAAATCAACTCTACATGTGCACACAAAGAAGTGTGGTGCTGTAAAGTATACATCTCTACATGTACGCATCAATTGGATTAAAACCAAAACTCTCACATGTATGTTTTAGCTCCTAGCTAATGCCCATATATGATCAGAAAGTCAGTGGTCAGTTCATGTTTAGCCATCAGTTACCAATGGCATAGGCAGACAGTCTTCAGAGTAGATTATGTTTTCCTTCAAATAAAGGCAAATAAAAGTCACTTGTAGATTTGTGTGTGTGTTGGTTCTGGGGCTTGAACTCAGGGCCTGGTCCCAAGTATTTGTTCTCAAGACTGGTGTTCTACCACTTGAGCCACAGCTTCATTTTTTGGTGGTTAATTAGAGATAAGAGTCTTACAAACTTTCCTATCTGGACTGGCTTTGAGCAGCAAGCCTCAGACCTAAGCCTCCTGAGGATCTGGGATCACAGGCCTGAGCCACTGGCTCCAGGCTTCACTTGTAGATTTATATAGCACTCTAAAATAACTCTTGTAAAGTAACATCTACAGACCAATGTTGAAGAGTCAGTTGGTGCCTGCTGAAATTTCAACCCCGACTCAGTGAATCAGAATCACTAGGCCTGGTCCCAAGGAAAATGCTATTTTAAGAGGTTCTTCTGTATCCAAACTAAGGAAGAGTTGATAAAAAAGAAATGGCTAGAACAAGGGTGAGAGACAGTCACAGAAGAGTATAAGAGACAGAGAGAGAAGTCCAGGCAATACCCTGGCACTCCGTCCCCAGGTGCCTCTAACACATTGCTGCAAGTTCACAATCAGCACTGCCCAGTCCTGATTTGCAGATCCTATGGAATTTCCTCCCCTACCATCAAGCAAGATGGTGTCAGACACTTAATCACCTGGCATCTAGCTTAGAGGATGCAACACATCTTCTGGGAGTATTCCATCCATGGAGTTGCAATTCCAAGTCCCCTTCAGCCTTAACTTTCCTACAGGGTAGCTCCAACCTTCTGACACCACTCTCAGGCCTATCTTCTGACTGGAGACCAATGTTTCCATTCCCTGCATTATGCTTTTCCAGCTGCTGGGGAGATCACAGGAAAGACAACGTTGCTTTGTGTGGATATGGTTTTTACATGGATGCTAGGGTGACCATTTTGTCTGAGCTTGCAAGAGGAAGACCCCTCTTTGTGTGAAAGGGCAGGAGCTCACAAATAGGTGAGGTCACTTCCGGTATTAATTAGCTGGTGATGCAATTATTTGGCCCTTCACTGCAATCTCAGTCAGCCGACTGCAAAGTGGTAACTTAGCTATAAAACACCTTGGAAATAAAGATATCACACACACACACACACACACACACACACACACACACACACACACACGTACGTGCAGCTAGGGTGCTGATTATCAGAAAGGATCAAAGGATAAAGGCTGAAAGCCTTGACTACAACCTACTTGGAGGAGAATCAGAAATCTCAAGGATTAATGTACTATGTTATCTCTCATCTCTTTTGCTGTCCCTTAGTTATCTCATATTCTTACAGTATTTCACCTTGTTATCTGATATATTGTATATATGTTTATTTGGTTATTTGAAATAGGAAAGGGAAGGTGGGAAAACAAGATGAGGGGTGGGGGTGGGAGGAGGAAATGGGGACCAAGACATAAGAAAGAGTATCAATGTTTGTGAAGTAATGCACCTTCTATCTGTGAATATAATGTAACCCTTCTATTAATTACAATAAAAATATATGGAAAAATAAAAAAAGAAATCTCAAGGATGTGAACCAACTTATGTTACTCCTATTTTTATTACCTTTTTGTCCTCCTCTAATATTTCCTAATGCTTCAGCTATGTTACAAGAACAAAAACAAAACGCTTCCATGCTCACAGAAAAATATGCCTTCCCATAGACTATCTACTTAAGGGGTGTATAAGTAAAACTTGGAAGGTGTTTTGCATACATCCATGGCCTGAGATGGGCAGTTTCCAGGCTGGGGGATGTGGCCAGGAAGAATCACTCCCAAGATAAGAAGGAGGGTACCAGACAGAACTGAATTATATAAACACAAAAGAAAAGGGGGAAAAACCCACCAGGTAGGATTTGTGTTTTCTGCTACAACTGTCTCTCAATAGCCTTTGGGAAAAAAAATTCTCTGTCTGCTTAATAAAAGGAAACAAGGAACAAATAGGAATTAGGGAAACATAGGCAGAAGAGAGACTGGCTTGAGAATTAAGTCCACTGGTTTTGTTAATGTGACAAATGTTGAATCTTCTAATTAGAAAAGATAGCTGATTGAAAACAAAATGAGTTACCAAGTATTTGTAGGCCTTTGCATTTACCATCTTATAAAATATACAGAGAAACTTTTTTCCCTTTTCTAAATTGTAATTAATAGAAGGGTTACATTACAATAAAGAGAAACTTTTAAGTTTTTATTCATCTCATAAATAAGAATATTGAGTCTCACAGATATTTATTTAAAAACAAGTCTAACATCAAATACCTATTAAGTGGCAAAATCAAAATGTAATTTCAGAATCTGATTCCCAAATGTGTTCACATTCAACAATGGTTTATGGTTTCTATGGTATGGGATTCAATGTTGTATGGTTTCTATGGTATGTGTTTCCCACACAAAGACAAAAGTCCCTTCGCAGTTAATAGGTAAATCATATCAGCTGTGACATATTTAGAAATGAGAACAGAGGGGCAAAAGGATGTGTGGTGTCGTGTGTGTGTGTGTGTGTGTGTGTGTGTGTGTGTGTGTGTGTGTGTTACTCTCACGAAGTGAACTATCCTAGAAGTGGTGCTGTGGCTCAATGGGTAGGGCGATAGCCTTGAGCTGAAGAGCTCAGGGACAAGGCCCAATGCCTAGAGTTCAAGCCCCACAACCAACAAAAAAAAAAAAAGAAAAGAAAAAGAAAAAAAGAAGTGAATTATCCCATATAAATATTATTTATAAGATTACCTCCTTCAGCCTTTCTCCCAGCTAAAGCTTCTTGGCTCCTAGACCCAGCTCTAGGGCAGACCAAAGTGTGTCCCATTCACTTTCCTTTTTATTGATTTTTGGAGTGGGCTAGCACATGACTCTGCCCAACAGAGACAACAATGATTCACTAACTCAAAAAGGCTAGCTTTCTCATGAAATGGAATTTGAGACAAGACTTAAGCTAGATTGTACTGCAAAAGAACATTCCAGTGTATATGTGCATTTTGTCTGTTGCGAGTCCCTGGACTCCAGGTGGGAGCTTATTGAAGCCTTCCAATTCTCAAACACCATCTCAATCTCCATAAGGCCAGGATTAAAAAAAAAGTGTGTTTTCCTTATTTTCTCTTTGATCCTTACAATAAATACCCTATTAATTGCAAAAAGTTGCTTACTATGCCTTCTTGGGAGATTCACAAAGCACAATGATACATTAAAGGGTCCACTTTGCTTGCTTCTGCAAAAGAAGAGCAGGAGCAGGAAAAAGGGGGCAGTGTCAGGGCAAGCTGACTGAGTGAGAGAGGGTAGGTGAAAATCCTGCCATTCTTGCTACCACTGTGTCCCCAATTCATCAAACCCTAGCCTGTTAATGCCTCTATGGAAGCCCTTAATTTGTTTTAGTCTGTATTCACATTCCTGTTATTGTTTTAAATTCACTGGGGATAATTTCAAACTAATCTTCTAATCTTTTTCCAAGAGCCCTCATCAATAACAACTGGAAGGAAGATTAAAATAACACTCTGTGTAGAACAAACTAAGTCAGAATTACTGTGAGGAGTAGATTAGTCTAATAGAGATAAAATGTCAATGCCATTATTTAGAAAAGATTTGTTGCCAAATGCTATCTCAGTTCAAAAAATGTCTCCAGTTGTATAAGCTCATCTTCCTCAAAGTATCTAGGGAGAAAAGAAGATGAATGAGACCAGGACTTTGGTCTCTGCTGGCCTACCTATGCTACAGGGACAACAGATGGAGAAAAGGGCTGGAGTCCCATGTGGGAGAGGGAAGCCCTAACTGTCCTCCAAGCCCGGCTCTGCTCTGTAAACCCAAGTTACCTTCCCTAAGCCTCTACCTGGAAAGATCTCCCATTCAGAAGCATTGAGTAAAGGGCTAAAATGAAAGATGAGAATAGTACAGGGAATGCAGGAGTCTATGGCCTCTGTCAAGGGCAGAGGTTGTACTCAGCTGGCTTCCCACCAGGCATTTTGTGCCACTGTGACCTTCTGGGTTTAGAGCCACTGGTACTTAGCAATCAGCAAGGCTTGCCTCTGTCTGAAAGACATAGTAATAGACCAGTGTAGAACATAACCTTGATTGGCGTTTTAGAAATCATGTATTTCATTCTCATAAATGATAGAATAAGAAACCAAAGCCCAGAGATGGTCAAAAATTTGCCTCAAAGTCACACCATCTAATAGAGTCCCAGACAGAATTTGTCTAGAGCAGAGATTGCCACACTTACACACACACACACACACACACACACACACACACACACACACGCTCAAACTCTCATTTCCAGCCTTGCTTTTACTTCTTATTTTGGTCCCACATTGTCACTAAAAAGGAAAGCTTTTATTTTGCCCTAGCAGAGCCCCACTGATGCTCAATTTGACATCTTTCAGAGAACAAGAGCTGGGCAAGGTTTCATGAGCTGACCACAGAGATAATTGTGGCAGGAGTGAGAGAGGACAGTAACCAAAGCAGAGAAACAGTGGGCTATGAGAAGTTCTGACTAAGGAAACTCCTGCTGAGAATCTGTATGCTGGTGATGGAGAGCCTTGCACCAGAGGAAAGAGCCTGGCTGCATGATAGTGCTCTCAGATTCCCATAATGAGGAAGGCAGACACTCACTACTGAGTTCTAGGACTGCCTGCAAATCTAAGGATGAGATGAGTAAAGATGAGATGAGGAGGATGGTATCAGGGAGAAAGGGACGTAGGCAGAATTCCATAGGAATCAATAAGCCAAGAAAAATGAGTGCCAACACAGAGGTACCAGCTCAGACTTCCAGCTGCGCTCAGACATCCCCACTAAGCAAGAGAAAGCAATGCATGAGCCCATCATGACAAAGAGCTTCTTCTTTATCCTCCCCTACTCAGTAACTTGTCCTGGAGCCATGGAAGAGCCTGACAGGTGACAGGCAAGGACAGCAAAGGCATGCAGTGTTCCTTATTATCTGCTGAACATTTGATTTTGGCTTGAGCTATTAAGACCATCCAAACAAAACTTAGCTCTTCCTGGGAAATAGACAGAGACTCAAACTTGGAATGCAAACCGATATATCCATATAAAAGGCTCTATCTAGTCGGTGAGACAATATTTTATAACATAAGGTAGAAGTGAAACAAGGTAGTAATTGGGCTGTAACCAGGAAATCAGAATGTTTAGGGGCTCTCCAGATGATTCCCAGAGAAGCCAGACTAAGGATCAATATTTAATGGCTGGAGGGGTTGCTTAAATGGTAGAGCACCAGCCTACCAAGCTCAAGGCTCTGTGTTCAAACCCCAGCACCACCAAAAGCAAACATAAGAATCAATACCTAGGCTTACATTTTTGAACAGTAATCATTTTCTAACTAAATTAATAACTCCAGTGAATCTTATATTAGCTCTCATTAAGGCTTTGGCACCTAAAAAAAAAACACCTCACGAGAAGTTGCTTATTTCCTTTAGATGCCCTGTGTCTCTTAAGCACAAGTTCCCTAACTTCTCTCCAGAACTCTATTCTTTGTTAGTTATATAGTGGTGGACATTAGAAACTGAGTTCTTTTACTACAGGGCACCTCAGGCCTGGCTCTCACTGTGGAATCTATAAAAGGGCTCTGAAGGTGTCAGAGACTCCGTGAAGCCCCCATACCTAGGCATCTTCCATATTGCCTCAAAAGTCGCATCAGATATTGACTACAAAGGAACCAATGCATTCTCAGTTCCTGGAAGATTTTACCCTGGGTAGATAAGTGCCTTTTCAGCTTAAGAGCAAGATACTCTAGCAGCTGGGATAAGAACTTGTCTTTAAATGACATTGCCCCATTTGTGAGGAAATGGAAAGACTAAGAAAAAATCATAGTAAGTGAAGTAAGCCAGACTCAAAGGAACTTAGGCTCAATGGTTTCCCTCATTTGTCATCATCAGTAGAAACCTGGGGCTCTCCTAGCAGAGATTTGCAATAGAACAAAACCTAGATACATAAGGCCATATAGAATGACACTAAATGAAAGGACCTCCATGATATAGAAACAAAAGCCATATAATGAGTGATTGTTGTCCTTAATGTACTGTGTTATCTCTCATCCCTTTTGCTGTCCCTTGGTTATCTCATATTGTTACAGTCTTTCTCCTGGTTATCTGATATTTTGTATAGATGCATATTTGGTTATGTGAAGTTGGGTAGGAAAGGTGGGAAAACAAGATGAGGGGCTGGGGTGGGGGGAGGGAAATGGGGACCAAGACACAAGAAAGGGTATCAATGTATGTGAAGTAATGCACCGTCTAACTGGCGTATATAATGTAACCCTTCTATTAATTATAATAACAAATATATGAAAAAAAGAACTTGTCTTTACAGAAACCAAAAACCCATGCCAAGAAGCCATACCTCTAACCATGTTCACATTCTCAAAGTTGGCACACATGTACTCAACCGTTCTCACCATGACCTTATTATTTATCTTCACTGCAATCCAGGAAGTGAACACTTATGGAGTGCAGAAGAAGAATCCAAACAGGGAGGTTACTTAAATTATTCACATACAAAATATATTAAAATGAGAAGTGCACCTGGAACCCATGTTGGACTGATGTCAATATGTTTTAAAGGTTTTAGTGTCTATCTTCCTCTCTTCAACCAAACACTGCCACCACAGTGGCAGCCAAGTCACAGATCGACCCAGAGTCTCAATCAGCCTTCATCCTGACTGATAGAAGCTGTGGGACCTGGTGGAATCCAAGTCGGACAAAGTGACCAGATCACTGTAACCATTGCTATTGCTGGAAAAAACAACCAGAAGAATAATCTTGTTTATGTTATCAGTCAAGGTCCTAGTCCATTAAAACACACACACACACACACACACACACACACACACACAACTCTACTTAAGATGCTTCAAGTAAAGAGGATTTAATAAATTCCCTGCCCTCCAAGGAAGGGATAGGATTAAGAAACCAACAAGGAAATTTAGCTCCCAGATCTAGCCAGGGGGAAGGGAAACCATTTTTATCTCTGAGCCCTGAAAATGGGAGGGAAGAACAAGTGTCACCACTTGTCCCACTGCTGAAGGGGAAGCCAGCAGCAGGAGTTGAAGTTACACAGGTCTGCAGCTATGCCCAGGAGGGAAAGAATTAGCAAGGTACCCCCGTTAACTCTCTCCACACTCTCATTTTCTGAAGCTAAACCTCTCCTCCCCATCAGCAAACGCTTGAGGGTCAGGCAGCCCATAAATGTCAGCCCCATGGGACACCGAATCCAGCTGGGAAGGAGACTAATTAGGCTTGTGTTTAAAGGGTAAGTGGAAAAGAAATATACTTGTAGGGAAAATGGAGTTTCTCTGAGATAATGATACTCGTAAGGAATATTTTTTAACCAAACGATTGATTTCAAGCAAATACACTAATAACAATGCCTTTGGTTTAAGGTGTCCGTCCTATGCCTGACACATTCTAGAAGCTTTGCAGTTGGAGAGGAGAAGAATCTCAATCTAAACTCAACTGTGTAAGAAACCATGCACCTTTATATTTTCTGTAAATTAAAATTCGGAGCTTCTGTTTTACTGGGCTGACAGAATACTACATGTCTGTCATCTTTTAGGATTTGTTAACCATGGACAGTGCGAAGCCTCAGTTTCTCTAGCCTAAGTCACCATGCAGGTAGGCTATCCGCAGGCATAGCCACTGACTGACCTAGCTGGCATAACCCCTGTCCTAGCTGACATGGCTCTTTATCCCCAATAACCTATCCTATCTTCAGAGACACAGAACAGGTCTTAGGCCCCTCGTACACTACAGGAAACCTCACCAAGAGCTGCCCAAACCTGCAGCCATTCTTCTCTGAGCTTCTACTCAGACATAGAGCCTGAGTTTCCCCACAGCCCAAATATCTGCATACCGCATAAGGAATCTCCTTATAGTCTTCCACAGATTTCCACAAATCTCTCTTCTATCTCCTGTGGGTAACCTTGAACTCACTGATAGGGGTGAGCTTTAGAGTTTCTGAGACTACTTCAACTTTTGTGCCCACCAGAGCCCCTTGTGGGCGTTGCAGTGCATGTGCTTTCCTGGCTAGGGGACAGGGAGGCAGAAGGAGAAATCCAGGCAGGAAAAAAGGCATCTATTAAATAGCTCAAAAATGTGATCTTTCTTGAAGTTCTGAGACAACTATATGATCATTGGAAATGTTTCCCCTGTATTTTATGAGGACATGACATCTTGGGATCTTTGTCATCCTGAGAAGAATTCTCCTCTCCAGGCCAGCTAAAATTCTTAGGTACAGCCAGCCTTCCCGAGGAGCATGCAATTGAGATGCAAACCAAACAATACAAAGCCTATATTGTACTCTGAACTGCCTCCCCTATCTGGGCATATTCCAGGAGGAAATAGCTTCCATCCTAATCATTCAAGAGTCAGGAGTCAGCTGGGTGCCATGGCTCACACCTGTAACTCTAGCTCAGTTCAAAGCCAGCCATGGCAGAAAAGTCCCTGTGAGATTCTGTCCCCCATTAACCACTCAAAAAGCCAGAAGTAAAGCTGTGGCTTAAAGTGATAGAGTGCTAGTCTTGAGCAAAAAGAGCTCGGGACAGCACCCAGGCCTTGAGTTCAAGCCCCACCACCACCAACAACAACAAATAAAAAAGAGTCAGGACTCCTAGCAGAGATTTACAATAGAACAAAACCTAGATACTTATATCATGATGCTAAATTAAAGGACCTCCAGGATATGGAAACAAAAGCCATATAATGCGTGATTGTTGTCCTTAATGTACTATGTTATCTCTCATCTCTTTTGCTGTCACTTGGTTATCTCATATTGTTACAGTATTTCACCTGGCTGTCTGATATATTGTATATATGCATATTTTGTCAGAGAAAGGCTGGATAAGTGGGACTGCATTAAACTGCAGAGCTTTTGTATGGCAAAGGACATAGCTAGTAAATTAATTAGGAAGCCTACAGAGTGGGAGAAGATCTTCACCAACCATACAATGGACAAAGGCCTCATATCTAAAATATATCAACAACTCAAAAAATTCAATCACTCCAAAACTAATCTCCAAAGTAACAACCATCCCATTAAAAGATGGGCCAAAGACTTAGAGGCTTGTCTGAAGAAGAAATAAAAATGGCCTATAGACACATGAAGAAATGCTCAACATCTCTGGTCATAAAAGAAATGCAAATCAAAACAACTCCAAGATTCCACCTCACTCCAGTTAGAATGGCCAGGATCAAGAAAACTAATAACAGATGCCGGAAGGGATGTGGCCAGGAAGGATCACTCCTCCACTGTTGGTGGGAGTGCAAACTCGTTTAACCACTATGGAAAGCACTATGGCAGTTCCTCAAAAGACTAAACATAGAGCTCCCCCCTATGACCCAGCAATTCCACTACTTGGCATTTACCCAATCATCCAGAAACAAGGACATACTAAATCCACTAGCACAACGATGTTCATTGCAGCACTATTTACTATAGCAAAGATATGGAACCAACCTAAATGTCCCTCAGTTGATGAATGGATCAACAAGATGTTGTATTTGTACACAATGGAATTCTATGCTGCTGTCAGAAAGAATGACATTGCCCCATTTGTTAGGAAATGGAAAGACTTAGAGAAAATCATATTAAGTGAAGTAAGCCAGACTCAAAGGAACTTAGGCTCAGTAGTTTCCCTCATTTGTCATAATCAGTAGAAACCTTGGGCTCTCTTAGCAGAGATTTGCAATAAAGCAAAACCTTGATACAAAAGGCCATATAGTAGGACGCTAAATGAAAGGACCTCTAGGGTATAGAAACAAAAGCCATATAATGAATGATTGTTGTCCTTAATGTACTATGTTATCTCTCATCTCTTTTGCTGTCCCTTGGGTATCTCATATTGTTACAGTATCCCACTTTGTTACCTGATATATTGAATATATTTGTATTTGGTTATTTGAAATTGGATAGGGAAGGGGGGAAAACAAGATGAGGGGTGAGGGTGGGGGGGAGGGAAATGGGGATCAAGACATGTGAAAGGGTATCAATGTATGTGAATTAATGCACCTCCTATCTGGCAAATATCATGTAACACTTCTATTAATTACAATAAAAATGTATGAAAAAAATAAAACAAAATAAAATAAATATATGTGTATTTGGTTATTTGAAGTTGGATAGGAAAGGGGGGAAAACGAGATGAGGGGCGGGGGTGGGGGGAGGAAAATGGGGATCAAGACATGAGAAAGGCTATCAATGTATGTGAAGTAATGTACCTTCTATCTGGTGAATATAATGTAACCCTTCTATTAATTACAATAAAAAATATATGAGAAAAAAAAGAGTCAGGAGCCAGAGAACTAGAGGCATTCCCTATATCCTGGATCTAAAGCCCTCTTACCAGCTCCTAACTTGGTTAGCCTGTTCCTACCATTGACCTACTTTTTCACCCAAAATCTGAAAAAAAATACAAGAATAATAATAATAATTTTTAAAGGCCATGGCAATGTTTTTTCCTTGCCTTGCTTCTGTCTGCTGACTCTCTATGGCTGCCATAGTACTCGTCCAGGTAGGCACACATGGGGTATGTGCTGTAACTCCTCTCTCCAGAGATCTTTAAAAATCAACATCTTCCATCATTTCCATTTCCATAGCTGTGTGTCTTACCAAGTTGAATTATAACAAATCCTGAGTACATTTCAGTACAACGTAGGTACTATGTTTCACCAGTGAGGCTAAGAGAAGTTCAGCTAATTACCTAAGGCTGCCCAGCAGACAAGGATGCTGTAAACCCACATCTTTTTGCTTCTAAAGACTGCCTCATAATTAATTTAGAGACAGCACACTATTGCTTCCCAGACTAGCTCTGACTGGCTGATATGACTAGCTAGAAACTGTTGAGAAGGATTCACATGCCATAAGAAACTCTCTGAGAAGTGGTGCCATTGTCGATTGACAAGAGCTTATACAAGTATAGAATGCATGAATACCTTATATTTGAAAGTTAAGCTATCTCTCTTATATAAAACTATGAAAACATTGACCTAGCTGCCCATTCGTAGCTCATGCCTGTAATCCTAGCAACTCATGAGGCTGAGATCTGAAAATCATGATTCAAAGTTACCCCAGGCAGAAAAGTCTGCAAGTCTTATCTCCAGAAAACCACCCAAAAGCCAGAAGCAAGATATGGCTCAAGTGGTAGAGCACCAGCCTTGAGTAGAAAAGCCTAAGGGAGAGTTGCACTGAGCCCTGAGTTCATGCCCCAGTATAACCATGCATATACGTGTGTGTGTGTGTGTGTGCGCGCACACACACATACACAAATAAACTTACAGAAGGCAGTTACCGTATTTGCCTTATATGCCTCCTGCTAGGAACAATCCTGCTAAGTAACTTGTGGATTTCACTATGTTCGGTCTCCCTATTTCCCCTCCCCATACCCAAGCCAGCACCTACCCCAAGGATATCAAGTCAGCAAAGCATGGATTATCTCATTACAGCTTGTTCCTTGCAGCAACTCTTAATGCCCTTCCTTTTAGCACCATACATGTGTTGCTTTGTGTTGATTTATGTGAAACTGGGGATCTTTGTCAGTTTAATTAAGAAAAAAATTACACTGCTGTATATGCCTGTCAACTTAATTTTAAGGATCTGCCTGTTTTACATTGTAAACTTTGGGGACAATTTATTCTGTCTTTAATCAACACTTGTGGGTTTTGTTGTTTGTTTATTTTCATTTTTTTGGTCTTTTTGCCTCCAAGAGAAATATGTTTCACATTTTCCCTTGTTTCACAGCCCGCACTATCATGTTTATAGTCATTTTGAAGAAAGAAGCAAAGCATTTATGTTTTTATTAAAGGAAGCTGTTTGAGCATAATATAAACTAGTTATGAGATTCCTCCAAAATCATCTGACCTACAGTAGTGCCAGTTTCATCGTTTTCCTGATAGCCTTGAATCATCGCCTCCCTTGAACCATCGCCTCCCTTCTCTTATCTGTGAAGTGGGCATTTCTGAACTTTATGAAGTACCAGTGAAGCCCAGGGAATTTATGGATCTTATGCTAATATTCTTGGTTGCAAGAAATAGAAAAAAATATTCTGTACTATGTAATAGAATTGGAAGGGGTCTAAGACCATTTACAAATTTTCAGAAAGAACTGAACTGTCAGATTTAAGGAAGATACTAACTGCATAATGGTTTCCTAGGATTGCATCCTTAAAAAAAAAAAAGACCTAGTAGCAATTGGAGTTCTTGATAGTCAAATAGGATCCCCCACCCCCAGCTAACTCCATAAGCATTTCTCCTGCTTGCAAATGGTGGGAGCAATCTCAGCTTTCTGCTATTCACTGAACCCACTCCTGTCCTTGATGAAAGAATTTTGGGCACTAAGGCTTCTGAAAAAGAAAAAACCAGATTCTCAGGCACAGAAATCAAAACTCATACAACAAGTTATTTGGGCGGGGGGGAATCACTGTATACCCCTCATTAGATGTGCAACAAGGAACGAAAGAATGAGGCAGCTGAGGATAATGAAACACTCAAGTATCGATGACTTAATCCAGACAAGAGTGTATTCCTCTTATGTAAATACTGGAAGGTAGCCCTGAACTCTGTGGCAATCTATAGCACTGGAGGCCAAATTCTCTTTTATTTCATCACCATTCCAACAGGTTCCTGCTGTGCAATGGGTTGCTATTTGTTTTTGAAAAATTCTAGCCAGTAAGAAGGAAAGAAAGTGAAAATCCCCTCCTGGAGTTGAACCCATTACTCATGTCTCAGTCACCAGAATTTAGTCATGTGACTCCACAGAGCTACACTGGAGTTGGAAACTGAAACACTTCCTCCAGGTGACCATTGTGCATTTGTTTCTGTTTCTTAAAAGTCCCTATTGTTCACTACATTTTGACAGGAACACTTTGTAATCTCTTTCTTTCTTTAGGTTTAACCTGGAATGTTATTTCTAGCCATATACAAGAGCCAGCAAGCTTCCTGTAATAGGATAGAAAATAATTTGCGCTTTTTGGTTTACAGGTCCATATCAAAATTACTCAACTTTACTACTGAACTACAAAGCATACAAGGCTCATACAAAAACACATGAGATTTTACTTATGAGGCCAAGTACTGTAATACCAGCTACTCAGAAGGTAAAGATTGAGAGGATCATGATGTGAGGCCAGCAAGACACACACACACACACACACACACACACACACACACACACACACACACACTTATCTTTAAAAAAAATCAAGCCAAGCCAGGACCCAGTGGCTCACATCTGTAATCCTAGTTACCCAGGTGGCTGAGATCTGAGAATTGTGGTTTGAAGCCAGCGTTGGTAGGAAAGTCCATAGAGATTCTTTTCTCCAATTAATCACACAGCACACACACACACACACACACACACACACACACACACACACACACACATCCCGTATGGCGGTGCATGCCTTGTAAGTCAATAATCCCAACTACAAAACAAGCATAAGGAGAAGGACCATGGTCAGAGGCAGGCACTGGACAAAAAGAGAGGCCCTATCTGAAAATAATCTGAAGTTTAAAGGATTGAAACTGTGGGTCAAATGGTAGAGCACTTGCCTAGCAAGTGCAAAGCCCTAAGTACAAACTCCCTAGGCCAATAGTTAGCAAATATTTATTGCAGGGGAACTAAGGTTTCAGTACAGAACAATAGAGGGTGACAGGACACCCATGAAAGATTCTGTGTCACTCCAATACATCTCCTAGGCCAATCATAACCCTAGATAAACATGAACCTCTTACACCTGGATACTAAGATCTCCTGACAAAAACCACATACCTATGTATGTTCTTAGACTGTCTCCCAGCCTCAGCTCCTACCTGCAGCAGACAATTCTTTCTGTTAACTTGTGTATGTGAACAGTACAAAGGTGTCACTGTGGTATTTCACACATGCACATTGTACATTAATCAGATTAACTATCTCTACTGCTCTCTCCTTCCTTCCTTCCTTTCTTCCCCAAACATTTCTTTACAAAGCAGCTTGCCTTTCTAAACTGCAAATGTCATCATGCCACATTGTATAAAATCCTTCTAAGGGTCCCGAGGTCCCTCAGGTTCATTCAATTTTCCCAGCGTATTTCTCAACATCTGGCTTCTTGCACCACTCCATACCACCTTGCTGCTTGCATTCCATCACCTTAACTTTATTTTTTTTCCCAGCTCCTTGCAGGTCTCCTCTTGTCACTACTCCAGCCTCTGTGACAGGTCCGCACCTCCTCACCTGCTGCCTTCCAGAGGTTCTGCCTTTGATGTCATCTCCAGCAGATTTGCATCCTGTGCCCTCCCTGTGCCAACCTCACTCCCATCCAAAAGTTCATTCTGACCATGCTGCTGGAACAGGTAGTGTCACTTTGAAGAAGTGGCACTTGATGAGTGAGTTATCTTCACTGTTTGTTTTCCATTGCCTTTGAAAAGTTTTGCACCAGAATTTTTTCTGACTGCCACTAGGCAGAGGGCAAGGGTCTGGGAATGACAAAATGCAACAACAAAAAACAAAACAAACAAACAAACAAAAAACCTCTGTTGGGTCCTCTCATATAATTTGGTCACTTTAAGTCATAAAATGTCTATTGCAATGTATTAAGCCACTCTTCTATCTTCATTTAAATCTAAGAATCCTTTCTGTTTTTTTCTCAGTTGGAAATCAATGGCATGGTAGGCATGAGGTGTGATTAACTGCCCCTCTTTTCCCCCTCTCTGTAGGTAGAAAATTAAGGAGGAAGAAGGAAAGAGGAGCTCAGAAGCTCTTCATTGAGCTGGCATTCCACTTGTGGCCTGGCTAGTGCTCAGATGATCTTTCCTTGTGGATGATTCTAACATCCTTTAAAGGTTCTTCAGATATGACACCTGACATAACTTCAATAATGAGCCAGATCCATCAGCTCATTGGCTTCTACGTCTCCCTCCATCTAAACTTTTCTAATTGTACCCACCATACATAGATTGTCACCATTACCAGTGCTTGCTTCCTTGCCTTAAAATCCATTTGAATCTGAGTCAAAATAATCCCCATTCAGGCTTTCTTTCCTGCACTGCCAGTGCCTGGTTCACATCCTTTTTATCCTGAACTAATTCTTAAAAGTGAAGATCAGTGGCAACCTGTCCCTTCTGGTTCTTCTACTCAAAGGTCATGTTCTCTACAGCTATAGAACAAGAGTCAAGTCCAAGTCCACAGTGCCACACACTGCAAGGAGTACATAATAAGGTCTTCAGGTGATATCCTTGGACTCGTTCTCTCCAGCTAAACTGATAGCATTAATTTTTCTAAAAATTAGTTAAGACTGACTGGGTGCTACTTGGCTCATGCCTGTAATCCTAGCTATCCATGAGGCTGAGGAAGATTGTACTTCCAAAGCATCCAGAGAAGAAAAGCCCATGAGACTCCATTGCCGATACAGACAACAAAATGCCAAGCTGGACCCATGTTCTAGTGTGTCAGTCAACCAGGCAAAACTAAGCAAGCACACAATCTTGGCTTCAAAACTAAATCCTGGTAACAAAATAACAATAGTAGTAGTAGTAGTAATAGTAATAATAATAATAATAATAATAATAATAATGCTGTATTCATTGTTTTATCAAATAAACAATCTGGGTACTGATGGTTTATGCCTAAAATCCTTGTTACTCAGGAAGCTGAGATCTGAGGACCACAACCTCTAACCCAGGGAAGGAAAGTCCTGAGATTTATCTCTAGTTAGTCACCAAAAACAAAAATGATGAAAGTTAAAGGTGTCACTCAAGTGGAAGAACACCAGCCTTGAGCAAAAAAGCTCAAGGTAGAATGCCTAGGCACTGAGTTCAAGCCCAAAGACTGGTACACATAGTTTCCAGCTGTTGAATTAAGACTCCAAATAATACTTATTTCCATTATATTTTAGAAGCAATTAGAGAACATACCAATCTTATTCCTCCATCACTCAAGCTTGGAATCCACCCTACTCCACTTCTCTTTATCCCCATATTCTGTACTCTAATCTCACCACTCAAACTAGCCCACCAGCTACAACCGAAGTTCTCTACTGCTCTGGATTCCCACCCTAACTCTTCATCATTCACTTCTGTACTTCTACACAAGAACTTATTAATCTACCATTTTATCTTTTCATCTAAAGTGTAAGTTACCTGCAGGGGAAAAAAACCCACAGATTATACTCTCTGCATTTTGGACCATGCTAGGGACTTAATTATTTATTGAATGAATGAATGGCTAATGACTGTGACTGTGGAGGGTTGTTAAAAGACACAAATGAAGCAGCCCTGTTGGAAACAGCAGTGAGCCCATTTCCACTTGGCAAGTATATTGTTTTCTGCTTGTTTGTCTCAGAGTCCACTGTGGCTGCACTGAACAGTCTGTGGGAAGATCTGTAGGTGTGAATCTTCAGCCAAGATAATGATTGCACTGGGGTCTGATTCAATTCAGGATGGCCCAGGGGCAGTATTAGAAAGCCAGTTAAATGAGAGATCATATTCTGTCAAATCCTGAGAAAATGGCTGGGTGCCTGCCAAATGAGAAATTGCAGCTGGACAGTAATTTTTCTTTTTCTGTCTTTGAAATGTGAAGCTGTGTGCTCTGAAACAAAACAGAGGAAGGAGATGAGAACGTTTTCTTTTTTCCATTTTTTTTCCCTGAGAATTCAATCAAATGTGGACAATTTGTTCTGTTAAATCGAGACAAAATAAGCTTTTCCCCCACAGTAGCAGGAAATTAGGGGCTACTTATATGAATTCATGTTTCAGCCTCCATTTCCCACTTGCCTGTCTTGAGTCAGTGTCTGTAGATAGGCCATTGGCCAGTCAGCTAAGAAAGAACACTGTAGTTCATGTCACATCAGCCATGAGCCTGGTCCTGGGTGGTCCATTAGCCTTACTTCCTCCATGTGTCCCCCATGTGCCCCTCGCCACAAACATGCCATGTGCCAGGGGCACAGATGAGTCCAAGTGTGATGAAGGGTCCACACAAAGCCACACTCTTACTACTATAAAAACAGTTCTAATGTCACACTACTGGTACCAGTGGCCCTGTTCCATAACACCAGGCATAGTACTTTGACCATAGTACTGTGTCATAAGAACCCACATGATCACCTGCTCATCACAATCACTGCCAGAAAAGAACACCAGTCTATTACAGAATTTCTCCTCTGGCCCACATACAAGGCTGGCCACTTCCTACACCCAGTCTCTGCTCTACATTGATCTGGAGATGTATGCATTGGACCATCTTAGAAATTAGGAAGCTAAGGCCCAGAGTTGTCCCTGTACATGATACAAGGTCCTGGAGCCAGTGTGTGGTGTGGTCTGATTTCAGATAATAACTAACTCAGAGCCACTTATATTCCATTCTGTCACACTGCTACTTTTACAGATTGCTCCCTCCCTCATTCTTTAGTCACAGAGTAGGGAATACTGTGCTATGCTGACTGTAGTGCTCTTTCCCACATGTTATCTCATTTGTTCCTCATAACAATCTGGCAAGGACAAAAAATAAGATAAAATTCCCACAGCAGAGGTCAGGAAAGTTAGCACTATGTGACATGTGGAAATTATGCTCCAATTTTTTTTTCCCTGGGTCCTAAGACTGCCCACCATAGATAGATGCTTTGAAAACTAAGGCTGGGTGGAAGTTATTTTCATTTTAACAATGAAAGTTACACTTCCAATGTGTAAATTTCCCATGGTTTTCCATGACTTAGAATTAAATCTACTAACATTCTTGCCTCCTGTAAGGATCTTTGCATCTGGTGCCTGCTGCATGGCCAGTTCCTTGCAGTCTTCTTCCTGCCTTTCCACCCATCTTTTTTAATATTTTATTTTTATGATTTATTTGATGACTTTCTTTTCATTGTTGTTTTTTATGTTGTACCAAGGGCCTTGTGCATGCTAGGCTACCACTAAGGTACAATCCCAGCCCACATGCTTCCATCTTGAAACCAGGCAAACTTGGATGCAATTTTCAGACATTCTCTGAAGAGGTTATATTGTCACATGCGGGAGCCTAGGCCCATGTGAGTCTCTTCCAGAACCAATTCGCCCACCTTTCCCTGCTGCTCCAGCCTGAAGGAGAAGAGAGACATCTCTGCAGCTCACAGCTGATGATTTCTGCTTTCGCCTCTGATAATTCACAATGACTTCACTCTTCTCCAACATTCCAGGCATGCTCTCATCTGAGAGCTTTTCATTTTCCCTTTGTCAATAGCATGCTCTTCCCAACCAACCCACAAGGCTGACTCACTCCCTAATGCTTTTTGAGTGAGACCAACTCTGTTCCCTAGTAAATGTCCACTTCTGTTCTTACCTTAGCACCCTTTATTCCTTGGATACTTACTTTTCTTGGAAGTACTTCTCAACATCTTTAAGACTATTCATTTTATAGCTATCTCATTTCTTTCTTTTTTTTTTGCCAGTCCTGTACTTGAACTTAGGTCCTGGGCACTGTCCTTGGGCTTTCTCAAGTCTAGCACTCTTCCCTTGAGCTACAGAACCTCTTTTGACTTTTTCTGTTTATGTGGTAATGAGGAATCGAAATCCTGGCTTCGTGCAAGCTAAGTGATCACTTTATCACTTGGCCACACTTCAGGCCCCAGTTTATCTCATTTCTAAAACCTTCTATCTCTGAATGAATGAAGGAACCAATAAATCTCTGTAGTCCCAATACCTCTCATCCTCCAAAACAGTCCCAAGTATCTGGCTATAGAGTTTTCTGGTTCTATCCACTGCCTAGAAAATTCTAAAAAGTTAGCCAACCCCAATTTCATTTCATAGGCCATCAACAAGTCAGAGAAGTAAAGGCAAATGCAGAGACAATCCAGAGACAGAGCTCTGGGTCATGTCAGGCAAATTATGTCAAAGCCATCCCTCAAAGCAGGTAATTCTGGAATAGTTACTACAGGGGAACAAATAGTCAGATGCCAGAAAATGGGGCCGGAGGAGAAAGGATAATGAGTCCAATCAGGAAGAGAAAGAGATGTGCAAAAATCATAGAAATGGAGGGCTTTGGAATGTGCCTGGTGATCAATTCTGTGGTCAGGCCAGCTCCAAGAAGTCAGTAGAGTTTACTGAATGAATAAATAAATAAGCAACAGAATAGCTGAAGTGATAGTCCTGAGCCAGTAGCTTTCTGGCTTCTCTATTGAACAACCTGCCTTTGTGGGAGCTGTGATTCACATTCCCAAAGATGCAAACACTATGCCAGCCCCAAACTCTCATTAGCACAAGCCAATGTGGAGCAGTACATGTGCTCAATGCAGACTATTCATCCTTTTAGTTCCTGGGAAATAAGGCCAACATCCCCCAACAGATTTCTTTGGCAGAACTGTTCCAACTGATAAGCAAAATAGGCCGAGTTCATGGTCTCAGTGCTGGCCCCAGCATGAGCTCTCTGTTGTGGTTCTGTGAAGCAAGTATAAAGCAGAGCTTAACACACATTGCTATTCTACCTGGACAAAGCAAGCAGGCAACACCAGTCAGCACTAGGGATCTGAGCCAAGCACAAGGAAGCTAGACATTGAAGGAAAAAAATTAATCTCAAATTGGCATCTAATCCCAGGAGTTTTTCAAATCTAAAAATAGGGAAAATGGTGGGTGAGCATACAGTCAGATGCTCTCTACTGGTGTATCAGAAAGGACGGAGATGACAAAGGGAACCATGGCCAAGAAACAACCATTTGTTCCTCTGGATTATTTTCATACTGCCCACTTCATTCTACCAAGGGGGTCAGGGGAGTTAGTTGTGAGTAAAGCCAGATTGGACAGAAATGTCAGGCTTTATATATACTTTTTTTCTAAATATAGATCATCTGTATTATATAACTAATATTCACACTCAAAGACTAAAACCGTATAAATACAGACATCAGT
Organism: Megascapheus bottae; assembly: GCF_031878675.1. Classification (NCBI taxonomy): domain Eukaryota; kingdom Metazoa; phylum Chordata; class Mammalia; order Rodentia; family Geomyidae; genus Megascapheus; species Megascapheus bottae. Next base: position 51,025,767 of record NC_143515.1, read on the forward strand.
ATAACATAGACAAAGGTACTGCTGCAATTATAAATAGAGAGATACATAGTGTAAAGTAGAACATTATACCTCTTCCTCCATGCCTCCATCTCCAAACATACTTCTCTTACCAAGGTAACCATTCATACCAAGTTTGAGTTACTTACTTATATATCACAATCATAGATAAAGACATTTATTTTTGCAATGGGTGAATCATTGCACATCATTTTCAAGGCTTTTAGCAAAATGCCTCAGTAATCTTTTCATGCCTGTCAGTGGGGTATCCAGCAAAAAAAAACTTGGCAGCAAAAATATTAATGGTTAAGATATCGTGGTCTCTTTCCTTAGTCTTAAGGCATGAGTATGCTTTTACAAATATTAGAATAAGACTCATTCTGAACAGGGAAAATCCTGTCATTTGATTGGTCCTACCCACAAGGCTGTGGCAATTTCTGTCCCTGCAGCCTGCCTTAGGAACAACTAGGCCTCCATCTCAAGATAAGTATTGAGTTCAATTCAACTATGAAGCTTCTCTTTTAAATTGTAAAAAATCCCATTTCTTTTACTCAAGTATGAGTTTTTCTCTAAGACATTTTAAAGTTCATAATAATCCAGGAAAAGGAATAAAAGAAAATATATCCACAGGAAGACCATATGTCATCGTTAGCAGCAATATAAATATAAAAACTATAATATTCTCATGTACACTTGGCAGCATGGTTATAATGGAATCTGAGTAATAGGCATCAAATCTATTTTTAAGGTATCATCTATGCTGTAATATAAGGGTGGAGAGACTTTTTCTGCCCAAGGTCATTTGGATATTTATAACATCACTCCTGAACCATATAAAATTATCAACTTAAGAATTAGCCTGCTAAGTCAGGTACTTGTGTCTCATACCTATAATCCTAGCTATTTAGGAAGCCAGTATCCAGATGTCCATGGTTTGAAGCCAGCCCAAGAAGAAAAGTAGGAAAGACTCCATCTCCAAAGCAACCAGCATAAAGCTAACCTGAGGGTGTGGCAAGCCAGCCAAGGAACAAGAAGTCCTGAGTTCAAACCCCAGGGGGAAAAAAACCAGCCTACTATATTTAATTAACATTTAATTAACTCACCCCCTATGTAACATCTGGAACCACTTCTCTTCCGTGAGTCACATGATATTAGCTTGTGACGATGGTGCTTTCGAGACTAGCATTGGTCTGTCCAGAGCACATGTGACTCAGTGACGGTAAGTTTTCAAAAGAACTGCTCCCAGTTGTAAGTTGTTCTGAATACAAGTGCATATTCCAATGCTCATCCTCTCAAAGTGGGAGAGTCATCGCTGCCTCTATGAATGCAGCATTTGTACAGTTATAGCAGTGGAGGTTGCCGTGCCTCGTTTTTAGCCTCACCATTACTTTGAACCCAAAAGATTTCATGTTGTAGGTTGTCAGGCATATCACTGGTTCCTAATTGATGTTCCATTCTGTGTGCTTATTTTGCATCCATTTTACTTTTCGTTTAATCTTCATTAAATCAGGTGCACATATTCACAAGCGTGGCGTTGCTCCTCAGTGTATTAAGGTTGGATTGCAGTTCCTATCTGTAGTGACAAAGAAGTGGATAATATCATCATCATCAATGACTAAGGAAAAGTCATCAATATTCACAGGAAACATCTCATCTTGTCTCATCATCACTGGATCATCATAGTTTTGCCACAGTGTGTGAACATTTTCACAACATACTTCCTCCCAGCCTTCTTGACCCTCACTGTCCTATGTGTTACCACAATACAGGAAGATGAGCCATGCACAGACATGGAGAAGCATATGTGTCTGTTATATTTTTTACTCATGTGTATCCTGTCTATCCTATACAGAATTTATGCTATTGTAATTTATATTATTATCATTTTCTTGCTAACCCTCAGAATTTACATTATTATAATTTACTTGATAAAATTTTTGTTGTACAACAAATTGGAGAAAGGCTGGATAAGTGGTACTACATTAAACTGCAGAGCTTCTGTACGGCAAAGGACATAGCTAATAAGTTAATTAGGAAGCCTACAGAATGGGAGAAGATCTTCACTAACCATACAACAGACAAAGGCCTCATATTTAAAATATATCAACAACTCAAAAAATTGAATCACTCTAAAACTAATCTCCAAAGTAACAACCATCCCATTAAAAGATGGGCCAAAGACGTAAAGAGAGTCTTCTCTGAAGAAGAAATAAGAATGGCCTATGGACACATGAAGAAATGCTCAACATCTCTGGCCATAAAAAAAAATGCAAATCAAAACAACTCTAAGATTCCACCTCACTCCAGTTAGAATGGCCAGGATCAAGAAATCCAATAACAACTGATGCTGGAGGGGATGTGGCCAGGAGGGATCACACTACACAGTTGGTGGGAGTGCAAACTCGTTCAACCACTATGGAAAGCAGTATGGCAGTTCCTCAAAAGACTAAACATAGAGCTCCCATATGACCCAGCAATTCCACTACTTGGCATTTACCCAATCATCCAGAAACAAAGACATACTAAATCCACCAGCACAACCATGTTCATTGCAGCACTATTTACCATAGCAAAGATATGCAACCATCCCAGATGTCCCTCAGTTGATAAGTGGATCAACAAGATGTGGTATTTATATACAATGGAATTCTATGCTGCTGTCAGAACGAATGACATTGTCCCATTTGTAAGGAAATGGAAAGACTCAGAAAAAATCATATTAAGTGAAGTAAGCCAGACTCAAAGGAACATATAAGCCCAATAGTCTCCCTCATTTGTCATAATCAGTAGAAACCTTGGGCTCTCCTCACAGAGATTTACAATAGAACAAAATGTAGAGACATAAGGCCAAATAGTATGATACTAAATGTAAGGACCCCCAGGAGAAGGAAACAAAAGCCATATAATGAGTGACTATTGTCCTTAATGTACTATGTTATCTCTCATCTCTTTTGCTGTCCCTTGGTTATCTCATATTGTTACAATATTTCACCTTGTTATCTGATATATTTTATATGTGCTTAATTGGTTATTTGAAATTGGATAGGGAAGGGGGGAAATCAAGATGAGCGGGGCGGGGTGGGGGGAGGGAAATGAGGACCATATTATGAGAAAGGGTATCAATGTTTGTGAAGTAATACACCTTTTATCTGGTGAATAGAATATAACCCTTCTATTAATTACAATAAAAAAACATAAAAAAGGCAAACCTTAAAAAATTTGTTGCTCTATAAAGAAAAATCTGGGAGTTGAAGACATGGCTTAAGGGGTATAGCGCTTGCCTACCATGTATGAAGCCCTGAGTTCACATCCCTAATTTACTGATTTTTTGAGTCTCATCTGTGGTTGCCTTGGCAGGCCACATATGATCTCATGATATTATATGGCTCAAAGTCCAGATATTCCTCACCCCTGCACTAAAACAAGTTCCTCCTGATGAGCTACTACAGACTCAGATTGCCTTCCTTCTGTCCTCTGATCCATTCCTGGTATTTAAAAATGCCTTCTCTTCAGTCATTCAAAAGCATACCGAAAACAACTTGCCTGCCTCATATTGGTGCCAATCATGGCTCAAGTGTCAAACTTATTTACTTATGGACTATGTTCACGATCCCCAGTAACAAGAGAAATTTCACAGATGTAATTGTGCTTTATAGTATTATAGAAATGATGATTCTTGGGGCCGGAAGTTTGGCCTAGCGGTAGAGTGCTTGCCTAGCATGCACAAGGACCTGGGTTCAATTCCTCAGTACCACATACATAGAAAAAAAGCCAGAAGTGGTGCTGAGGCTCAAGTGGTAGAGCTCTAACCTTGAGAAAGTCCAAGGACAGTGCTCAGGCCCTGAGCTCAAACCCTGGAACTGGCAAAAAAAAAAAAAAAAGAGAAAAAGTGATTTTTCTCATGGGCCTTATTCATGGAGGGAAATTCTCAATAATGATAGAAATCTATAAAATAACACTCCTTAAATATTAAAGAATCAATAATTTTCAGAATTTACAATTTACTATTATACAAATAATAAATAAGTGCCTTAATTGATGAGTTAAACTTTTCTAAACATCCAAGCATTAAATACATACTTCACCCAAATTCTTCTAGCTACATAATTCTAAGTCTAAATCTAATGTCATAATCTTATAAATTCAATGAACACTTTAAGAACTAGATGAGATTTTTTTAAGTAGATGAACCCATATAATTTATCATAATAATTAAAGACCTTAAAATGGGTATCAGTTTCTCAGGCTTGTAATCCTTGCCATTTAGGAAGCTGAGATCTGAAGATCATAGTTTGAGGCCAGTCAAGACAGAAATGTCAGCAAGACTCTTATCTCCAATAAATCAGCAGTAGAGGTGTGACTGGAGTAGTAGAATGCCAGTCTTGACTGAAAAGGCTAAGGGAAAGCTCCCTGACTGAGTTTAAGGCCCAGAATGGGCACAAAAGAGAAAGAGAGAAAGAAGGAAAGAAGATGAGAGGAAGGAAAGTGGGAAAGAGGGAGGAACTTATTAAAGTTAGATTAAAACTACATTTGTGCTTTTAACATTAATTTCCATTCTATGTTTTATAGAGTTTAATAAATAATGATAGCACATGCATTGTTCCAAGATCTAAGACTGGTCAAATGAGTATGTCAAATTTTATGTCATTGATACACTTTTGGTTTTTGTTGATTGGTCTGACATGAGACCTGATTAAACCATTGAATTAACTTTCTAGTATCATGTCAACAAGACTTCAAGATGAGACTTTTCACACGGTTTTCATATCTTTGTTTGAAACAACATAATTGTATTCTAAATTGCTCTTTGTCAGCATGAACCCTCATCTTATTGTTGCACTATCATGACCCAGCTTGTTATCATTATTAGAAAATCTTACATTCCTAATTACTACACGACTATGATTAGTAAATCCATCCAGGGTTCTGTTTCCTAGGAGATGAGAAATTGAGTTGGTGCAATGGCCTTTTTTCCCCCTTAGGACAGCTGGCCAATTAAAAATTTTGCCCACATACTGCTAACCTCTTTCTCAACTTAGTCACTTTGGATAATCATTATGCCAATTAAGTTGGTCTCTACATGTCACTTTTATGTGAGGCAGTGGGTTCTGACCAGTATTCCTATTCTTCATAAATTCTCCTATTTTTTCTGTTGCTATTTGGGAACAGATTTTTTAACTCTTAACATCCATCTACTGTAAAAATCCTTTTTTCTTAATAGGTGGAACAAAATACTCACATATGTTACTATTCTCCTGATGGCTAAGACAAATTTCAACTTAAACATCCCTATTACACTAACTCTTCTACTGAAAACTGTTTTAGGGCACATATATAAAGCTTCAAGCCTTTTGAGTACACTTGGAAACTAGTAAAATTTTCAATACTTAAATAGTTGCTACATGTCCTATAAGCTGGCTGCTCCTTCCTGTACTACCTGTCACTTGAAAGTGTATTTTTTCAAGTAGACACAGAATACTCTTGAGTTTTACTGTGCCAAGATCTGGAGTTATTTCCCTTCCAGGAAGTTTTGGTTCCAGCAAGGGACCTATAAAGAGAAGTTAGGGAGATACTCAAGATTCAGTAGTGACTAAAAGGACGGACTATTAATGCATGTTTCAGGTCTACTTTTAGAAGTAACAGACCTGGGAAAGATACCATTTTTATGAGTTCAAAATGACTTTTACAGTTTACCACATTATGCTAATATGCATAATTTTATAGAGATGACTCTAAAATCTCAACAACATCCATCCAAATCTACTAAAATATTTATCCCAATGCCTGCTAACCTATATTGATGTGAAAATATTTTGCACTTAAGTGTAGCTTCTCATCATCCCGTTATCCTTGATATAAAAGATATGAGGATGATGAATAATTAGACTAATTCCTTTATCATCCCCAGCCTCACAGTGGCTGTTCTGCACAGCAATCATCCCATTAAATATCTAATTTTCTGCTGATGTGCAGTTCGAATTGTTTTCCATCATAGTTGTTGCTCTACCACTTGAACCAGGCCTCTACTCCAGTGTTTTGAGGGTTAATTGAAGACAGAGTCTCTCCAATTTATCTGAGATAAAGAAAAGGAAATTTTAATATTGGCCAACGCTCTTCATCAACTCATCAAAAAAATTATATACTGTGATCACACAAGGATGAAAATCTGGTTCAACATATGCAAGTCAATTTAATTCAACACATCAACAGGAACAAGGACAAGAATCACATGATTGTCTCAATAGATGCAGAAAAGGCATTTGACAAGATCCAACACCCCTTTATGCTAAAAGCTCTGGAGAAACTAGGAATCCATGGAACATTCCTCAGTATAATAAAGGCTGTGCATGACAAACCCACAGCTAGCATTACACTTAATGGTGAAAAGCTAAAGCCATTTCCTCCAAAATCAGGAACAAGACAAGGATGCTCACTCTTTCCACTCCCCTTTAACATAGTATTAGAATTCCTAGCCAGAGCAATAAGGCAAGAAGCAAGCATAAAGGGGATCCAAATAGGGAAAGAGGAAGTAAAACTTTCCCTCTTTGCAGATGACATGATTCTGTATTTAAAGAATCCTGTAGCATCCATACCCAAGCTGCTTGAGCTGATTCAAAACTTTGGCAAAGTAGCAGGGTATAAAATTAACCCTCAAAAATCAACTGCCTTCCTATATGCCAACAATGAGAGGAATGAGGCAACAATCAGGAAAGCAACTCCTTTTGCAATAGCCCCAAAGAAAATAAAGTACCTAGGAATTACCTTAACTAAGAATGTAAAGGACCTTTTTGATGAAAACTTTAAAACCCTGAAAAAGGAAATTAAAGAAGAACTAAGGAAATGGAAAAACCTCCCATGCTCCTGGATTGGAAGAATCAACATCGTGAAAGTGACAATCTTTCCAAGGACTATCCACAAATTCAATGCAATACCCATCAATATTGCTGTCATTCTTTAAAAAAATAGAAGAAGCAACCCAAAATTTCATATGGAATAATAAAAGACCCCATATAGCAAAAACAATTCTTAGCAGAAAGAACAGTACAGGAGGAATTTCATACAAAACTTTAGACAGTATTACAGAGCTATAGTGACCAAAACAGCTTGGTACTGGCACAAGAACAGACCTGAAGACCAATGAAATAGAACTGAGGACCCAGATATTAACCCACAGACATATGGCCACCTAATCTTTAATAAGGGAGCCAAAAAAATAGAATGGAAGAAAGACAGCCTCTTCGACAAGTGGTGCTGGCAGAACTAGTTAAGCACCTGCAGAAAACTAAAGTTGGATCCTTCTTTGTCACCCTGCACTAGGATTAACTCCAAATGGATCAAAGACCTCCAGGTAAAAGCAAACACACTAAAAACTTTACAAGAAGGAATAGGAGATACCCTAGGTCTCTTTGGCACAGGTCAAAACTTTCTTAATAAGAACCAAGAAATATGACAAATCAGAGAAAGTCTGGATAAGTGGGATTGCATTAAACTGCAGAGCTTCTGTATGGAAAAGGACATAGTTAGAAAATTAACTAGAAAGCCTACCAAATGGGAGAAGATCTTCACTAACCATACAATGGATAAATGCCTCATATCTAAAAGGATATTTTACTATATCTAGGAGGCTAAATAATAAGATCTGGGAATGAGTTGCATGGGGAAGAGCAGAAGGAAAAGCAGAAGAGTAAAGCATTAACAAATTCTTTGATGAGGCTGAGCTCATAGGTGACAGCCCTATTCACTACATTAAGGTTATATAAGAAGAAACAGACCTGAGAGGAAAATCTAGACTTGCCATTAGAACTCTTAGGGCATAGACTTGAAATCAGTCTAGAAACATGGGTTTGAGGGTCACCCACAGAGATAGGGTGTCATGAAATGTCCTGGAGAGAAGACCGATGATAGCCTAAGAGTAATGTAGCCTGTGGAAGGCTATGAATCTAGTAAGTCCTAAAGCAGGCCAAAGACACAGGCCTAAGGCATATCAGCAGAAATGAGCATAAGATAACAAAGTGAGAAATAACCATGTGGGTAAGAACAGTTTCCTTTGGAAAAAAGAATACCATATATATTGTATCTTTTGATTGATTTAACACCACATATATGATATTTTGTTGATATATTTTTGTTGATATATAATTACTTTTTAAATATATAATAAATAACTGTAATGTACTATTATATGGTACATACTGTAAGATTATTATATATACATGCATATATATTTCTTTTGTACCATGTTGCTTAAAATAAGAAAAAAAAGCAAGTAAGATCAAGGGTAATGAAAGCAGGAAGAAACTGTCTGGAAAACATACATACATACATACATACATGTATATATAATTTCATATTTACTTTTTAAATTAATTTTAATTAATTGTATCTCATTATTTAAAGTTTAAAGAAGTTTTCAAATTAAAACATATTTGTTAAATATCAAAAATAAACAAGGGGATCAGAGCAAAAAAGTAAACAAAATGTAGAATAGTATTTGGAATTCTAAGTTAAAGAAAAATGAATATATAAATGGGCATCAGATTATCCCACACTGATGGTAAATGTGTCAAATTTCCTCCTAAATGTCATGGTAGCCAAAGCTAAAGGGAAACTATTGTAGTCATCACGATGAACACAAGAAAGTTCAAAATCCATTTGGACAAAAGAAAGGTAGATTGACCTAATACTTAGATCAGAAAGAAATAATTCCAGCAGATCTTCATAACAGGGCACACCCTCACTGATGTCCTTCACAAAGGACAATAAACAACTTTCACAAAACTTGTACCATCCTCATGGCCCAACCTCAGTAAATGAGATCAAGAACATTTTGTTCATGGGAATGGATTTAGAGCTTCTTACAGGTGTTGATAGCCTCCAACAATCCTCTAAGAATTTTATTTTTCACAGCTGAGCTTTTGATAAGAACTGAACAACAGAGGTCAAGGTCAAGGTCTCTGGCAGAAAGAACCTAGAATACAGATAGCCCAGAGCACATCTGTTTCTTTTAACAATTAAGGAGAAATTCTTCTCCACTTGTCTTTTTCACAAGAAACATTTTCTTATGAAAACTAAAGGGTCTGAGTCTGCTACGCCCGAAAAGAGTCCTCCACCCAATCCTATCACACACACACACACACACACACACAAACCTATCTACTGAGAGAGCTCTTACTAGGCAAAGCCCAAATCCTTCCTCAGCAAAGTGATTCTGCAGATTCTTGCCCTACTGCACACAACAAATGCCCAGTAAAGTCTGAACATTCAAGCTGGCCATGTTCTATTGGAGCTAGGACTTGAGACATATTACATTCAGGGTATATATTTGTTTTGTGCCCTTAGGGTCCTAAAATAAGGAAGGAAAGCAAGGAGGATTGAAGCTAATGAATATAAGAGGAAACTGTCCAGAAAACAGCATCAATTTAATATTGAATATAAGATTGAAATGGGGAGGGAGGAATTATCTGGTTTGTCACTAAACCTAGAAAACAAAAAACCCTCACCTAATTCAGCTCAATCACAGAGACGCCTTCTTTCTATCTTTACAGGCTATATAAACAGTCCACTTTCCACAACAGAAAGCTTAATACAACAGGTCTTGTCTCCATTGCCAGATTGGTACTAAGAGCAAGATGTTAGCCAGGGGTCTAAGCTGTGTCTTTATCAACGACGTTCGTATTTCTCCTTCATCATTCTGAGGATAGAAGATGTTTCTCACTTGTCTCTGAAAACTTCCACCTGGGGAAGGGGAAAAGGGCAGGGGGGAGGGTGGATCGGACCAACTATACATCACTCCAACAATAAAATAAAATTAAAATTAAAAAATTAACTGATTGACTCCAAGCTCACCAGTGAAAGTTCAGATAAACAATACGGCGTAGCTCTAGCTGAAGGCCTCAGCCAATGAGCTACTGGGTGGTTGTTTCTCTGCCTTCATGCAGCATTTTCTGTTCTTACGAGTTTCAGTAATGAAGGCAAAGTGTCTGGTATTTTTTAAATTATGCAAAATATGTCTCGAATATGCTTCTTTATTATTCAAGTTTCACCATTTGGTGTTTAAAATTAAAATAGAATTTGCTGTCACTAGAATCTGTTCCAGGAAAGACAAACATTTTTTGTCTTCAATCAGTGTCAAGAGTAAACTTGGGCTGATGTCAAAGGACAGTTCTGATTATCAAGGGACACGTATTTTGGGTTATCATTAAGAGACTTACAAAATACTGTCTCTCCAAGTTTTATGCCCACACAGGTACTCAGGTGATTTATCATGTTGGATAAGGAATTTGAAGAAATATCAACTTATAGAACACACAGACATGTGATATAGAAAGACACAAAAATACAGTTTAGTCCTGCAATTTTTTTTCCATTGGAATATCCTTTCCAAAGATAAGGCTTTTCTTTTCACATATACTCATTCTATAAGTGGTTTGGGGTCATATAAAAAGCTAATACAACCCAAAAAGATCTAGACCAAAAATTTTTTTGCCAGTCCTGGGCTTGAGCTCAGGGCCTGAGCACTGTCCTTGGACTTTCTGAAGGCTAGAGCTCTACCACTTGAGCCTCAACACCAGGAATGTGTTACCAAGGAATCGAACCTGGGTCTTTGTGCATGCTAGGCAAGCACTCTACCAGTAGGCCAAACTCCCAGCCCCTAGACCATATTTTGGTAAGTTCTTGTCACCCCATGACTACAAGAAATACTCAACTGGTTGCTCAGATTAGGACATACTTAAACTTAACAGAGGCACTAAATGTAAATCACACAGCTACTGGCAGCAGCAGTCATCTTTTTTAATGACCAAAACAAATTTTAAATACAAAGCATATAAAAGGGACTATTAAGGATAGTGTTCTAAAATATATCTAGAAATACAGGCACTGACTGTGGGACTGGCCGTGGTCTCTGCAGAGCACAGTGAGGGAGGCCAGGTATGGAGACTGGCCCTTGTATCTTCCTTTCTCTCATGCAATTCAATGTGATTAAGCTCTCAGCTCTGTTACTGCTTAGCAATGGTCCAAAAATCTTCTCTTCTTTTTTAGCTGTTAGTCCCAATTTTGGACAAGCAACCAGGAAAAGTGCTGGAAAAGTCCTTGCATTGCCAGGAATGTGGCCTACTGGTAGAGTGCTTGCCTAGCCTACACAAAGCCCTGAGTTTGTTTCCTTGGTACCATATACACAGAAAACACCAGAAGTGGTACTATGGCTCAAGTGGTAGAACACTAGTCTTGAGAAAGCCCAATGAAAGTGCCCAGGGCCCTGAGTTCAAGCCCCAGGACTGGCCAAAAAGAAAAATCCTTGCACTAGTAGACACAAACATTTCTAGCAGACTAGAAATGTTGCTGTTAGTCACTTCCAAGTATAAATAAATTTCCAAATATAGGTCCCAGGAAACTCACAGCTCACAATTGAGGCAAGTATACCTCCCACACTCAAGAAAAACCACCTTCCTACCTTACTACAAAAGAGCCTACCCACAAACACCTGCGGAAGACTTCAAAGCAATGGATCACTCATAGGGAAAATATAATTGGGTACCCCCTTTTTTAAAAAAGAGAACAGTGATCAAACTCATCGACCACATGCTAAAGACTTAAGTCCTCTAATGCTATAGTTTGAAGAGGACTTTATTTGTCTCTGGTTGTAAGACACAGAAATTGAATTTCTGGAGTTAACATAATAACAATTTAAAAGAAAACCTTCTGAAAAAAGTGAGGTTACTTACATGATTGAAGTAAAGACTAGAAAACTGAGCTAGAACCACACAGAAACAAGAAAACTTCTAAAAGTGCTTACTGTTATCACTTACACCTAAGCCCCAGAGTTTACATAGATGAACTTCCATCTTCTTCCTTACCTTAGATCACTTGCTCAGGATTCAAAGTCCTAGAAGAAAGAGAAGCCAACACAACAAGGTATGGCCTTGAAGGAGTAGTAAAACATAAACATTCTTCCCAGGACATTGTCATATTCTTTTCTTTTTATACTTAAACTAGGAATGATCTAAAAATAGAGTAAATACCAAAGTGGAGATGTGGCTCTAGTGGTAGTGCAGCAGCCTTAAGTGGAAAAGCTAAGCAAAAGCTGGAGGCCCTGAGTTCAATTACATTCCCTTTAAATGGCAAAGGAAACATGAGAGGTAGGGCTGGAATAGGAATTTGGACAAATATTCTGTCCTTGTTATCCAAAATGCAGTCAATATATCTTCAGCATGGCATCCCTATGGAAAGCCACCTAGAAATGTGGATTTTCTGACCCGCCCAGTCCCACTAAGTCAGAATTTGCCTTTTAGCAAGATGCCAGGGTGATTCATATGAGCCCTAATGTGTGACAAGTGCAGCTCTTTTAGTTCTCACCTTTTCTCATACCCAATGGGAACCCAACCCAGGCATTCCTCACTTGAACTTGATGGATGATGAAGTTTCTTCAGTTCACAGAAGAAAATGTTTTTCTTCACCATTTTCTAGTCTCTGAAGCCTGACTTTGTGTGTCAGTCAGCACACTTCTGAGAGGGAGCCCTAGAAGACAGCAAATGAGCACCTGAGCCAGATTCCAACACAGTGGTGAGAGAGGCTGTTGAAGTAAAGTAAGGGCAAGGTTGAGTAGCTAGGTTACAGGCAGGTGCCCCCAGCACCTGGCCCAAGTTAAATCTTGTTCAGTGCCACCTGTTATGCAGGAAATCTAGTCAGTTAAGAAAGCCTGCTTCTTTCCTTGGTTGACTAAAAAGCAATAGATTTCTGTAATACTAAAAATATTGTGAAAGGGTCTTTGATCTGGAACTTAGCCATGGCCTGTTACCATCAGTTCTTCAACTCTAAACCACTGCTGGGAAGTGCTGTAGACATGCCCACTCTGCAGACCTCTCTCTTTTTCTGCAAACTAGAGAAGTCATCCTCTCCTCCCTGCAGAGGTGTCACACAGAATTTGTACTGGTACATGTGTTTTTGATAAAGAGATTGTATACTTCACATATAATACAAGCACGGTTTCTGCTAACAACCTGGCTCCTTGTTTGCCTGCCAGGGTGAACTATGTCATTGTTTATGGTGTGTCATAAAGACCGTGGTATAAGCAAAATGTGCCTGTTTGTCCAGTGGCTCTGTCACTCAGGCTAGCTTGAGGAGCACTGTTTCTGGCTACCTGTAATATATTGATAGCCCTTGCTGCTGGTTCATTCTACTACTACATCTGACTAGCTAGACTATTAGTCCTGGACTATCTTTGGAAGGAAACAAAGTTTTTCATTACATAATTAATGATAAAATATAATTGTAAATAGTCCCCAAATAAAGAATAGAGAATTTATAGCAGGGATGTGGTAGCAGATACTTGTAACTCAAGTACTTGCAAAGTGGAGACAAGAGAGTATAATTTTGAACTAGCTACTTAGTAAGAACCTGTCTCAAAATGAAACAAAAGGTGGGAGAGAGAAGGAAGGAAGGACGGAAGGAAGGAAGGAAGGAAGGAAGGAAGGAAGGAAGGAAGGAAGGAAGGAAGGAAGGAAGGGAGAGAGGGAGGGAGGGAGGGAGGAAGGGAGGGAGGGAGGGAGGGAGGGAGAGAGGGAGGGACGAAAGGAAGGAGAGGGGGAAGGAAGGAGAGAGGGAAGGGAGCGGGAAGAAAGAGGAGGGGAGAAGAGAGGAGAAAACCCAATAAAAGGCTGTCTTTCAGGTTAAGGTCAAATAAGTGATAGTACAGATTTCCCAGAGTAGTGATTCAGTTAGGGGATGGGATGCTGTGCACAATGTCAGGAAAGAAGTTTTAAAAGGAGAGACATGGAAAGTGGACACATAAGAATGCACTCCATCACTATTTTGCCACAATCTGGAACTAAGTGTCAGTCCTGTACTGTACTCCCAAAGGCCCTTATATCTCAACATGGCCAGTTTCCTTCATAATTAGAAATTTCACAGCCAGCCACTCTGGGGGAGGGAAATGGAGACCAAGACATGAGAAAGAGTGTAATGTATGTGAAGTAATGTACCTTCTATCTTGTGAATATAATGTAACCCTTCTATTAATTATAATAAAAATATATGAGAAAAAAAGAAATATGTGCTGAAGTATATACAATTCAAAGAATGCCTTGGAATTGTGTTTCATGTTTAGTTACTTTACCAAATAGGGTATTGCATAGAAAATAATCAATTGAACCACTTCGCTGGAATTCAGGAGAGGAAGGATGGTAGAGTTTTCATGATTAGCTAAAATGGTTTAGGAAACTTTCATAGAGATTTAAAGCTTTCAAGTTGGTCTTGAAAAGAGGATTCTTAGTTTAAGGCCAATGTTCCCTTAAGAGGCTCATGAATAGAGCTGTTGGATCAATAAACCCATAGGACATGCGCTATATGGGGATGATGCTTTGTGGACTTCAGATTTTCAAAAGGGTAGCTGAAAAGTTTGAAAGCATTTGCCTTATATAAGCTTCCCTACAATCCAGCCATATCACTCCTGAGCATCTACCCTGAGCAGTCTAACCCAGGATATGATAAGGACACCTGTTCAGCCATGTTCATCACTACACTATTCACAATAGCCAGGAGATGGAAACAACCCAGATGCCCCACTACAAATGAATGGATACAGAAAATGTGGTATATATATATATACAATGGAATTCTACAACACCAACAGACAAGATAAAATAATGGCATTCACTGGGAAGTGGATGGAACTAGAGCAAATCATGCTGAGTGAAATAAGCCAAGATCAAAGGAACAAAAGGCACATGGTCTCTTTGATATGTAAATATTAGATCCAAACAGTACAAAAGCAGTGACTCAATATTTGGGTACCCAAGGTTATGGACATGGTCTTGGAGATATAAACATAACTACATAGATATAAAACTCTATGATGGATCACTACTACACTGTTGGTGGGAGTGCAAATTCATTCAACCACTATGGAAAACAGTATGGCAGTTCCTCAAAAGACTAAACATAGAGCTCCTCTATGACCCAGCAATTCCACTACTTGGCATTTACCCAATCGTCCAGAAACAAGGACATACTCAATCCACCAGCACAACAATGTTCATTGCAGCACTATTTACCATAGCAAAGATATGGAACCAACCCAGATGTCCCTCAGTTGATGAGTGGATCAACAAGATGTGGTATTTATACACAATGGAATTCTATGCTGCTGTCAGAAAGAATGGCATCACCCCATTTGTAAGGAAATGGAAAGACTTAGAAAAGATCATATTAAGTGAAGTAAGCCAGACTCAAAGGAACTTAGGCTCAATGGTTTCCCTCATTTGTCATCATCAGTAGAAACCTTGGGCTCTCCTAGCAGAGATTTGCAATAGAACAAAATCTAGATACATAAAGCCATATAGTATGACACTAAATGTAAGGACCTCCAGGATATAGAAACAAAAGCCATATAATGAGTGATTGTTGTCTTTAATGTACTATGTTATCTCTCATCTCTTTTGCTGTCCCTTGGTTATCTCATATTGTTACAGTATTTCACCTGGATATCTCATATATTGTATATATGCGTTTTTATTTATTTGAAATCGGATAGGGAAGGGGGGAAGACAAGCTGAGGGGTGGGGGGAGTGAAATGGGGACCAAGACATGAGAAAGGGTATCAATGTTTGTGAAGTAATGCACCTTCTATCTTGTGAATATAATGTAACCCTTCTATTAATTACAATAAAAATATATGGAAAAAATCTATGATGGGATAGACATAATGTTATACTATAAAGACTGATATGTATCTATGACATACATACTCTCAGCTTAATTTTAATTATGTTCTAAAATCTATGTGCCCATGGTTGCATATAGAGATTCCCTTCTTGAATACTTGCTTGTTTAACATGATATTTGAAATATGATGTAAAAATCAGTGTTAATAAAATCTTTCAAAAATGTATAAAGTAAATGGGAAAAAAGGTGAATCAAATAAGGAGATGCAACAAATAGGAAAGTCATATTTAAGTGAAAAATGAGCAATGCCAGTTTGCTAGTGGTAGTGGGCCCAGGTTCATGTTAGCAATATTAAGAGATGGAATTGGAAAGTAGATCAAGATTATAAGGATTATTTTCCCAAAGCTTATATTCACCTAAATGACATAGCAAGGTAGGGTTTACAATGATTAATCGGAGCTTTTGGGACAAGATGAGATAGAAATTGATAAACCTAAAATCATTTTGGGATAAAGATCAGGAAATGAGTGGCTATAGTCATGGAATGAATGAGAAAGGATTCTGATAAAACAGGAAGGTAGGCGAATGCAGTCATAACATATATGTATGTGTGTGTGTGTATATATATATATATATATATGAAAATGGAACTAGGAAAATTGAGTGCATGGATGAGGTTGGGAGTGATGGGAACAATGATGAGAGAGATGATATTCAACAAGATGCCATGTGCTCATGAGCTGACATGTGGTACTGAAACCCTCTGTACAACTACTGAAAGAGAATTTTTTTTCAAAAGAAAAGGGATTCTGGAGGCCCCAAGGGACTAATACAGTTGCGTTACTTAGAAATATAAAAGGAGAGAGGGGCTGGGAGTTTGGCCTAGTGGTAGAGTGCTTGCCTAGCATGCACGAAGACCCAGGTTCGATTCCTCGGTACCACATACATAGAAAAAAAGCCAGAAATGGTGCTGAGGCTCAAGTAGTAGAGCTCTAACCTTGAGAAAGTCCAAGGACAGTGCTAAGGTCCTGAGCTCAAGCCAATGACTGGCAAAAAAAATAAGAGAGGGAGAGAGAAAAGAACCACGGATGACTTAAATCTCCATGCTAGATAGAAAACAGAAGGCTGGTTTCTGAGAATTTGATTTCCAACAAGTAGAGTGAGATAAGCTGCCTCCAGGACAACAGAGAACCCCTTTTATCAGTGTCACCAAATAGTCACCATAGCCTAGTAGAAGAAGAAAATGTTTCCAATCATATCATATTCTTCCAGCCCAGTGTCTTCTATCCTAGACAACTGATTTGGTCTGACTTCTTGGGGTGCACTGTTAACTTCCTAAGGCTATGTCTTTTTTTTTTTTGTATTAGCAACCTTCCCTAAGGCATTTTCTCTGAATGACGTTACCACAGTGCTATTAGGAGCTGTTCAAGGACATAAACATTCCAGAACCATAAAAGCAGCTCAGCTTTCCCTGCACTCTCACAGCACTTCAACTTCATTAGACTCCATGGAGTTTCATTAGAGCCAACGCCATTTAAGTTTTTATGTTCACTTCAAGGCTATTTGTTTTGACAAAGGATTTTAAGAAAAGGCAGTTGAATCTTTCTGGGTTTTATTTAACTTTATAACCATCTAATTTACTCCCCAATAAAGAGATAACTAAGCATCCCTGTTATGCTGCTAAAATGCTCTTTACATGATTTTGAAATATAACACAAAGTTCCACAAGGAAGAAATTCATGCTGACATAAACTATTCAGCTTGGGCACCTGGGGTTATAGACACAACACTTCTCTTCATTAACACACACACTCACACATGCACGCACGCACGCGCGCACACACACACACACACACACACACACACACACACCTTGTAGGACTCAAAGATACTTTCATTGATAAGCTGTTACTTTTCTAAACAAGGTTATCTCTGACCCTGCCATTGGAAGCCTAACTTAGATTAGCTTTGGAAGCTTTGATATTCAATAATTAGAGTTCAGTGTCATTGGAGAGCCCCAAGTAGTAGTACAAAGATGTCTTAAATTGTAGCTGACTCCCAAAAAATCAATAGTCAAGAATAAAAATGAGGGCCAGGAGTTTGGCCTAGTGGTAGAGTGTTTGCCTAACATGCACGAAGACTGGGGTTTGATTCCTCTGTATCACATACATAGAAAAGCTGGAAATGGTACTGTGGCTCAAGTGGCAGTGCACTAGCCTTGAGGAAAAAGCCCACAGGCAGATCAGGCCCTGAGTTCAAGCCCCAGGACTGGCAAAAAAAAAAAAAGAATAAAAATGATTGGCTGGGAGTGTTACCTAGTGGGAGAGTGCTTGGCTAGCAAGCAAGAAGCTCTAGGTTCAATTCCTCAGCTGGAAGTGGTGCTCTGGCTCAAGTGGTAGGGAAAGTGCCCAGTCCCTGAGTTCAAGCCCCAGTACTGGGGGAAAAATATTACTAGCTTGGCACTGGTGGCTCCAGCCTGTAATCCTCATTACTCTGGAGGCTAAGATCTGGGGTTCATGGTTTGAAACCAGCTTGGGCAGAAAAGACCATGAGACATGCTATCTTCTCTCCAATTAACCAGATCAGAAATGGAACTGTGACTCAAATAGAAGAGTTGCAATCTTGAACGAAAAAGCCAAGAACATAAGTTCGCTAATAACCCTTTGAGAAGTAATGTACCCACTACCTGACAAACGTAACTGTAACCCCTCTATACATCATCCCGACAATAAAATACAAAAAAAAGAAAAGAAAAAGGAAAAAGAAACGAAAGGAAAGGAAAAAAAAGCCAAGCATGGTGGCTCACACCTGTATAACTACTCAGGAGGCTGAGATCTGAGGATCAAGGTTCAAAGCCAGCTCAGGCACTAAAGAGTATGAGACTCTTATCTCTAATAACCACTAGAAAACAGGAAGTGGTGCTGTGGCTCAGTGGATAGGGTGGTAGCCTTGAGCTGAAGAGCTCAGGGACAGTACCCAGGCCCAGAGTTCAAGCCCCACAAGGAAAAAAGAGAAAAGAAAGAACTTGAGATCAAGCCTCAGTAGTGACACACATACACACACCAAAAAAGAGAAGAAAGAAAGGGAGGAAGGAAGGAAGGAAGGAAGGAAGGAAGGAAGGAAGGAAGGAAGGAAGGAAGGAAGGAAGGAAAGAAGGAAGGAAGGAAGGAAGGAAGAAAAAGAACAATGATGACTAAGACTGGGATGTTTAGAAAAGGAAAAGCAGGAACTTTTAACTTATATTCTTCTAACTTGCATTTCATGATCCCAGATCCAAGCCAGTACTCACTTATTCATTTTTGTTCCATATTTTCCCTTACTGGATAGAATTTCTTTTTTTTTTTGCTAGTCCTGGAGCTTGAACTCAGGACCTGGGCACTGTCCTTGAGCTTTCTCAAGGCTGGCACCCTACTCGAGCTACAGAACCACTTCCAGGTTTTTCTGTGTATGAGGTACCAAGGAACTGAAAGGGCTTCGGGCCTGCTCTACCACTAGGCCACACTCCCTGCCCTAGAACTTTCTTCTTATCTATCCAAATGTAGCTGATTTCTCTCAAGCCAAGTAAGTCCTATACTGAGCTAGTTCCTGTTTATTTCAGGCCACTATATCATTGTCTTCTCTCCATCACCAAACAGTGAGCTGCCAAGAACCTTCTTGCTTCAGGCACTGAGACTAGTTGCAACTTGTACCTCATTTTCTCCCCTGATTTTTTTGAATATATTAATCTCACATTCTAATATACTTAATTCCATTCGTATCTCCCATACTGTCTGACCAACTCTTACACACAGCATCAATTAATGTATGTACATTAAAATGGGTCTGGTGGCTTCCAAAGAAAAACATTTAGGCACATCTATAAACAAGTTATTTCTTCACAATTAGAAAGAAAATTTAGAACAATGAAAATATATGCCTTCTCTGTTTAGAATCAGAAGGAAGTCAGTCAAATATTAACTGTGGTTTGGGTTGGACAGTGTTGGTGAAGGACAGAAAGGAAACAGCTAATCTTCAGTTGGCTCTCACAAAGAGACACTAGTCCTGCGAGACTCGTGGCTCTGTGTGATAGCCCAACTTGGATACAGGCAGCAAGCAGCTCATTCACCTTATCAAGGATAACAGTCACTGTGTACTTCCAGAAATGGCCCTGAAATTCACATACTCTAAAACTCACGTCCAGTAAACTCCCCTCAGGTCACCCTCAAAGCATTAAGTTCGAACTCCTTATGAGAGAAACAATAGCATCATAAGCAAAAGCATAAAAGTCATTAGCCTTAGAATAAGAAGCTATTTGGGGGACAATAGAAGGGTGAGCAGGTACAGGCCTTATATTTAATGGAATTTTCTCCTAATTAGGAAGTCAGTGCTACTACACATCCTTTCCCCAATATAGAGCCTCTCTTATTTTCTTTTCTTTTTTTTTAACTTCATGGTTCCCAAGTAGCTCATACTGCTCTCTAGGAAGCAATAAATACCCACCTGAACTGCTAGCTTCCCTCACAAGCATCTGGCAAGTTGTGTGTGCCACTTAACTATGGAATTTCCATATCAAACACATTTTCTAGTTAAATCTTTTATTTATAATACTTTTGAGTAAATGCAAACATGGAGAATATACTCTGAGGCACAGATTTCAGCAGATGAATAAAAATTTCAACATTTATAACTTTCATAGTGTGGCTACTTTAATGCAAGGGAGGTAAAGTACAGCAATTAAAAATATTGTCTATGGACTCAGAAGGAAAAGAAAAAAGAAAAAAAAAAGCCTGTATTTAAGTACCCACAGAAGAAACATCTTCTCAAACATGATTTATCCTTTTCCCAGAACAGAGAAGAATACATGAATGCTCTCTTTAAATGAGAAGAATCTCTGAAGTGATTGCTAAGAAACTTTTCTTTGGTTTCAGCCCTGAGAAGTCACAGAAATTTCAATGATAAGGCCCAGATACTGGAGAAAATGTAATCAACACAAACTCTTTTACACCCAGGAGTTGGACATTAACTTTATCAATACATTACATGAACTGCACACCTTTATCTAGAGTTGATCTGTGTGGCAATGGGAAAGTTGCATAGCTTCTCTGAGCTTCATATGCTATGATTATTAAAAATAAATTCCCTTTCATAACTGTTATAAGGATCAGAGAAGATCTTGAGCACCTTTAAAAAAAGAATTATTAATTATTAGTGTAAAGGTGATATACAGAGGGGTTACAGTTATAAAAGTCAAGTAAACAGTACATGTTTTTGAACAATGTCACCCCTTCTATCACTCTCTCCCAGTTTTTCCCTCCTGGCCATATCCACAAATTGTATAGTTCATTTTCAACATAGCATCTAGTGAGTAACATTGCTGTATTTGTTTACCCTTTGTCTCACCATTTCTGTGTCCCCTTACCCTCAAAGACAAGTAAAACTATAACAAGAAAAAGCAAAAGAAAAAAATAGCAACAAAGGATAAAAATACCTCTTGTTTCCATTTCCTTGAATTCCATTTCAATAAATAATATTATTTGATAAATATCTGATCAGATGCACATAGCTATTATACCTTTGTGATCCCCCTCCTAAGAATATATCTTTTGGTTTCATTCTATGTGAATGCCTAGAGATCTCTATAATTTATCATCTTTTGCCATCTAGTATATTTACTCATAGGCACATTTTTATGGGTACATCCAGTTACCACAAATGAGGGAAACCATAGAACCTATCTATGTTTCTTTGGGTCTGGCTTACTTCGCTTAATACAATTTTTTGCCAAGTCTTTCCATTTCCTTACAAATGGTATATCATTCTTTCTGATGGATGAATCAAATTCCATTATGTATATATACCACATTTACTTGATCCACTCATCCACAAAAGGACATTTGGATTGATTCCATATACTGGCTATGGGACACAATCAACATGGTTGTATTGGCAGCTCTAGTGTGGCCTTGTTTGTGCTCCCTTGAATAAATGCCTAGAAGTGGAATTTCTGGATGAAAAAAGGAAACCAAACAGGGATGACATGGTCCTATATTCAAAGAACCCTATAGATTATTCCCCCTAAGCTGCTTGAGCTGATCCTAAACTTTGCCAGCGTATAAAATCAACCTATAAAAATCAGTGGCATTTTTATAAGCCAATAATGAAAATATCAAGTCTGAAACCAGGAAAGCAACCCCATTTGTAATAGCCTCAAAAAATAAATAAGTAGATAAATAAGTAAATAAATAAAAAATAAAATGGCTAGGAATTAATCAAAGATGTGAAGGAAACTTTTTTCTTATATTTTTATTGTAATTAATAGAAGGGTTACATGATATTTGCCAGATAGATGGTGCATTAATTCACATACATTGATACCCTTTCACATGTCTTGGTCTCCATTTCCCTCCCCCCCACTCCCACCCCTCATCTTGTTTTCCCCATTCCCTATCCAATTTCAAATAACCAAATACAAATATATCCGATATATCAGGTAACAAAGTGAGATACTGTAACAATATGAGATAACCAAGGGACAGCAAAAGAGATGAGAGATAACATAGTACCTTAAGAACAACAATCTTTCATTATATGGCTTATGTTTCTATATTCTAGAGATCCTTTCATTTAGCGTCCTACTATATGGCCTTTTGTATCAAGGTTTTGCTCTATTGCAAATCTCTGCTAGGAGAGCCCAAGGTTTCTACTGATGATGACAAATGAGGGAAACCATTGAGCCTAAGTTCCTTTGAGTCTGGCTTACTTCACTTAATATGATCTTTTCTAAGTCTTTCCATTTCCTAACAAATGGGGCAATGTCATTCTTTCTGACAGCAGCATAGAATTCCATTGTGTACAAATACCACATCTTGGAGATCTGCTCATCAACTGAGGGACATCTAGGTTGGTTTCATATCTTTGCTATGGTAAACAGTGCTGCAATGAACATTGTTGTGCTGGTGGATTTAGTATGTCCTTGTTTCTGGATGATTGGGTAAATGCCAAGTAGTGGAATTGCTGGATCATAGGGGAGCTGTGAAGGAAACTTTTGAAAACCTTTAAGATCTGCAAAAGGAAATTGGTGCAGACTTAAGGAAATGGCAAAACCTGCCATGCTCTTGGATTGGAAGAATTAATATTGTGAAAGTAGGCAACCTTTACTACAGTATCTTGCTGTGATTTGTCTTCTTATATCCATTTTTTTCCTCCGGATGGCTTGTCAAAGCTCAGACTTCGTACTTGTGAATTTGATGAGTTGGCATTTTCATGGGCTAAGTTGTTCAGTCACCTTTGCTTATCTTTCTTCCTGATTCAGTCAGGAGCATGTGGTTCTTATCCCTATTTTTTGTTTAGGCTTCTCAGTAGTGGGCACTCGGAACAGAAGTGTCTGCACACAGGGTAGACAGCTTTGGGGTTCAAGGCGGTAGTTGATGAGAAGGCAGGCTAAGGGATTCCAGGAGGTCTGGGCAAACTTGTCTCTGTTGGCCCAACACAACCTTATGGTTGCTTCAGTTTTCCTTTTGACAGTAAATAGACTGGTTAAATCAGGAAATTGGGTTTTTATTGTTGTTGTTTTTTGTTTTTCTTTATTTTTGTGGTATTTGTACTGAGGCTTGAGCTCAGGGTCAGGGTAGTCTCCCTTAATTTTTAATTTCAGCTCCTCGCCCATCACCTCATGATGCCTTGTATCTACCTTCAATCTGGAATTTCAAACCAAGTCTGTGTCCTTGGGATTCTAAAGCAAGCTGTCAATTCTGCTGTGCATTAACTCTTTCCAATACGATAGGCAGCTAATTGGTTCAACACAGTTTCCTTATTATTTTCTTGAGATCCTTGATTAAAACACTGTTTCCTAAGAGATGGAACAATTTGTTTTTTCCCTAGCTAATTTCCTCTTGGCCCAAAGAAAGCTATTGCTTCCAGGAAATGATAAAAAAAAAAAAGGCTTCCTATTCAGGTTTGTATCCTGGAATCACAGCCATGAGAGGTATGTCAAATGACAGGGATTGAGGAAGCTTGGCCTCCCCCAGCTTCCTAAAGGAGGACAAAACATATAGGAATTGCTCAACACATACAACAAAGTAACATAATATGGAAAGGAAACAGAAAAGCAGAAGAGAAGAAAGACCTCTACAATAAAAAAGATAAAACTCGGAAGAAATAAAGAAGACACTGTAAGATAGAATTCCCATGTTCACTGATTAACAAAACTAAGCCTGAGAAAAATGGCTATTGTACCAAAAGCATCTACAGATCAAAGGCAATCACCATAAAAATTCTGATGTCATTTCTCACACAAGTAGAAAAAAATCAATCAAAATTTATATGGAAGCACAATCTTGACTAAAAATAGCAATGCTGGAATTATGACAATATTTGACTTGGAAACAATACTATTGAGAGACAGCAACAGAAACAGCATGCAACTACAATAAAACAAACATATATAAGCCCAGGTAGTTACAACCATCTTATTACAGCCATTTTATTTTCAAAAAGAAACCAGAAACATATGTTGGAGAAAAGTGAGCTTCTTCAACAAGTGACACCAGGAACAATGAATCCTCACATATAGAAAACTATAAATACACCCCAATTTTTCATCCTGTACAAAAATTAATTTGAAACTCAAAACTTTGAAACTACTGGAGAAAAAAAAATAGGAACATTCCTTGAAGACACAGCAGGGGTAATGATTTTCTGACTAGGATTCCAACTGCCCAGGAAATAAAAGTAAGAATTGACAAAGGGGATTGCATCATTGATTTTAAATGTTTCTACACAGCCAACAACCTATCTAATGAGAGGAAATATTTTCTAGATATCCATTTGATAAAGAATTCATATCCCCAACACGTGACAATCTCCAAAAGTTCAATATCAAAAGAACAATCTAATTAATAAATTGGCAAATAAAGCAAGCAGATAGTTCTCAAATGGAGTACAAATAGCAAATAAAGGCATGAAGAAATGTTCAACACCATTAGCCATAAAGGAAATGCAGATCAAGACATCACAATTCCATCTCACTCCAGTGAGAATAGCAATTATCAAAATCAATCAATTAATTAGTTAATTAAATAAATAAGTAATAACAAATGCTAGAATGAATGGTAGAGAAAGCACAATGTTGGAAAAGTGTAAATTGGTACAGGCAATATATAAATTAGTATGGAAGATGCTCATGAAACTACAAACAGAACTCTCATACTATCCTGCTACACCACTCCTGGCATATATCAAAAGAATGTATGTCTACATACAACAGAGATAGCATTTTTACAGCAGTACAACTCAAAACAGCCAAACAGAAGAGTCCATCAACCTGTGAATAAAAATACTGTGGTATATACACACAATGGAATTATTACTCCACCATAAGGTATGAATTCAATCATAAACTATGAATGATATTATGTCATTTGCACAATGAGCCAGGTTTATCATTTGACCCTCCTTGAGGTCAAGGTGATCCCACAGAGCTCATATCCCAAGCCCTCTAATACTTGTTTGGTTCTTCTACTATGGATAAAATCCACTCTGAGTCTTCTCAGTAGCAGCAAAGAGATGAGAGTAGGTGTGGTAAGAGAGGCCCATTGTCCATAATAAACACTCGTATCATTGAAAACTCTAAGGATACTTCTCAGGTGCAGAAACAAACTCTGGACTTCCTATTGAATACATTCAGTCTTTCACTCCAGAACAACATCTTGTACCTCACATATATGTGTCATGTTTCAAATATACAAGTCATGGATAGTGGATATACAGCTCAAATGCACAACACAATTTAGATTTAGGATGCCAAAACATCAATTGACTTGAGTTAGATGGTTCCTTTGCTAGGGTGCTCAAAGAGGGGAAATTTCTACCCACACAAACTATATACTGAACTTTTGTAAAAGAGTCAAACCTCATTCTTGATTTCCCAGATGAGTAGAGAGAATGGAGTAAAAAAAAGAAGTATCTGAATGCAAATGGTCAGAAGTGACATAAACTAAATACTGATGGTACTCTTTTACACTATCACAGTATCTTTCCTTTTTCTCCTTGCCCACTCAAAAGTAGAAGAAATAAAGAATCAAATTGTGCATCCTTTGTTTTTTGTTTTTTGTTTTTGTTTTTGGGTTTTTTTGCCAGTCCTGGGCGTGGGATCAGGGCCTGAGCACTGTCCTTGGACTTTCTCAAGGCTAGAGCTCTACCACTTGAGCCTCAGCACCACTTCCGGCTTTTTGCTATGTTTGTGGGGTACAGAGGAATTGAACCCCGGTCTTTGTGCATGCTAGGCAAGCACTCTACCACTAGGCCAAACTCCTGGCCTCAAATTGTGCATCCTTTGTATAGACACTGAGAAAGGATTTCAAATGTACTGCAGATCTGGGGAAGTAGAGTACAGCCTTGCCCTGTGCCCAGACAAGAGTGAGGCTCCCTGGACCACTTCCCACATGGCCTGTCCTCCACAGCCTTCCCTTTCTGAGGGTCCCACAGAGGGGAAATAAAAATTCTTCAGTGACAGATGCT
This sequence comes from Megascapheus bottae, assembly GCF_031878675.1. Lineage (NCBI taxonomy): Eukaryota > Metazoa > Chordata > Mammalia > Rodentia > Geomyidae > Megascapheus > Megascapheus bottae. Next base: position 51,051,921 of record NC_143515.1, read on the forward strand.
CACACTAGTCTTCCAATGCTTTAGTAAAGACCCAGTTGCAGCAGCTGTGGGAGAAAACGATTTCTTTGGTCACCATTGTCTTAAAAAAAAAAAAAAGTAGAATAATCTCCTAGCCCTGCTGCCAAGACTTTTTTCCTTTCCTTGAATCTTCTAAAATGGAAATCGAACTAGATTAATATGTTCTGCCTAGAACTCTGTCAGTAAGTAGGGAATCTCCTATGAAAAGAAGATAAGGTTCCTCGCCTCAGTAAGTTTAAGTTTAGGTCAAACACATACTACTTTATATTTAAATCCTTTATAAAGGAAAAATGCTGTGGTATATAAGAGAGTATCAAAACAGTTGATACTATGAGTACCTGGGGAAACCCAAGTAAAGAAAAATGGAAGCTTCAGTGAATCTGAAGAAACAAAGGACATGAAATTTGATTTAGGCTTTGAGAAACTACAGGGATTTGGCACACAGAGAATGAGCAGAGAGACTTCTAGAAAGAAGAACTAGACAAGGGAAGTTATGAACATAAGAAAGAGAAAATAATTTTTGTTTACTTCCCTAGGGAGGTGCTCTTTCTTGTTTTGGGAGTGGTAAGATAACTGATGGAGAAGTACTGCACTGGTCTGTTTTATGTTGCTATATTGAAATAGCTGAGAAAGCATAGCTTTATTTTGTTTTGTTCCATTTTTCCCCCAAACAGATTTTTGATGTAACAGAACAAAACTCCATTAGTACTGTTTCATCAAGAGATTATCTTCATGAAGAAAAGAGATTCATTTTGGCTCATGGCTCTGAAGACCTGGAGACAGCTATTATTCGGGACCTTCTTGCTGGCGGAGCCCTAAGAGCATCAGCCATCATATAGCAAGAGTGAGAGACAAGGAATTCATTCCTATGTGTGTATCTGCTCTCTCTCCCTCTTCTCACCAAGCCAACGGGATTCTCAGAGGGACTCCATTTAATGACCTTTCCTAAACCTAATGCCTTTTTCAAAGACCTGGCCTCTGAGCACCATAGTCAGATTATGTTCCCTGCTTCTTTGTATGTCATTAAAAGGGTGAAATTTCTGCCTGTGAAATCTTATGGGAAAATTCAAATTAGATCCAAACCCAGCAGATTAAATATAGCTCATGTCCCTGGGAACACTGATGTCTATAATGTTTAAAACTATTCACATTTAAGATAGAGAAAGAAGATTTGTAACTGGTTGTCTGATTTCCAAAACAGAACTGCAAATGTTTACATGGCAGAAAAACAGTGAGCAAATATTGGAAAAGTATTTAAATAGGACTATAGCTCTTATTCTAATCTTTCTAACAAGAGAGAATTCTTTCTTAGAAAAACTATTCCTAGCCAGGCGCAGTGGCTCATGCCTATAATCCTAGCTACTCAGGAGGCTGAGATCTGAGGATCAAGGTTCAAAGCCAGCCTGGGCACAAAAGGACCTAAGACTCTTATCCTCAATTAATCACTAGAAAACAAGAAGCGGGGGGGCTTGGCTCAAGGGTAGGAAGGTAGCCTTGAGCTGAAGAGCTCATGGATAGCTCCCAGGCCCAGGGCTAGGTGGTAGCCTTAAGCTGAAGAGCTCAGTGGACAGCACCCAGGCCTAGTTCAAGCTCCATGACCTCCCCTTCTTAAAAAAATAGACTATTCCTCTCTATTTACATTAACTCAGAAGACATTTCCCTGAACCCATGCTCTTACTATGATGATACAGTACATTGGGTAGAATTCAGACACATAAGCAGGTAAACAGGGCAAATAGCATCAGAGGAAAAACAACTTACAGGGAGAATTCAATTTTAGCAAATGTTCTTCAAAGCCACATTGGATGCAGCCAAATAATATAAAACAACATAATCTTAATGTCACAAGTCACCCTAGGTGGCAGAATTGGTATTGGGAGTAAAATATAAGATTATAGAATGGTCCCAGCCTAGCCAGATGTATTGTAACAGAAATAAACCCAATGTTCATTTGTGAGAGATGATGGAGATTTCACTTGTATCACGGATAGGAAAACTATGAATGATAAATATAATATACTTCTTCCAAAGAAAGCAAAAGCAAATAGGCTGTGTGAAAAGCAGGCAAATGTCCACAGGCAGGGAAGGGATTGTCTGTTCTCCTCTGCAAAGGCAGCATCAGCTACTATCACCATATACTTTAATAAGTAAGAGATGGATAGAATAGCAATCCATAAGTGATCTGGAAGTGGACAATAATAACAATCCATAAAATATAACCTGAAAAAATTAATCCAGGGTCATAGGGGCATAATAGCTAATGTCACTATCTGAAAGTCTCCTTAAGCCAAAGGGATTCTATTGGTTCTCCACTGTAGAGTTCCCAAATTTTCCAAACCAAAAATCATGTTTTACATGGCAAAAAGTTTGAACATTTTTAAGTATAAAGGGAAAACCAAGGTATATGGTTTAAGTACTGAGTGCTGGAATTGTCCCAGGTTCTGCTATTGCTTAAATGACAGTAAATATTTGAAAATAGATATATTCAAGGGCCGGGAGTTTGGCCTAGTGGTAGAGTGCTTGCCTAGCATGCACGAAGACCCAGGTTCGATTCTCTGGTACCACATACATAGAAAAAAGCCAGAAATGGTGCTGAGGCTTAAGTGGTAGAGCTCTAACCTTGAGAAAAAGAACCCAAGGATAGTGCTCAGACCCTGAGTCCAAGCCCAGGACTGGCCAAAAAAAGAAAAAAGAAAATAGATATATTCAAGAAAATTGTGGGCTTATAGTCACAGAATACAATTACAATAAATGAAGAGGAATTCTAAAATTATAGATTTTAACTTAGGATGAGGAAAATTATTCAAGTAGAAAAATAAAATTATTCAAAGTGTAAATCATCACCTCACTCTATCAATGAGGAGAGATTTTTCTGACATAAACAGTTACTGTGAATTTGCTATGTAACCATTGTTACCCTGTCCTGCAATTGTCCTGGAAGACAAGCAAGAGACTAGGCGACTACAATGCCTAACGTTTAAAAAGAATTGCATATTAGCAGTAAGAAAATTATAGAATGTAGTTGGGGAAGTAGAGTGTGGGAAGAGTATTATTTGAGTTTAATCTAAAGGTTTGGTTCTGGCATAAGCAATCAATTATAGTGCAGTCTCCCAGGAATCAGAGCTATAAGAGAGATACAAGTGCAGGAAGCGCATGACAATATCACAGGCAAGGGAAGAGGTATAATAATAAAGAACAGTGAATACATATAAGAACCAATAAGGAAGAAGGATAAACAGGACTTAAAATGGTAGGTAAATAGAAATGTGATCAACAGAAGGTAGGTTTCTTGAAAGATGGTAGTTCCATTCAGCCAGGGAAAATGTAACAATATTTTTGCTAAAAATAAATAAATAAATACATAAATAAATTGAAGACTGTAGAGAAAAACTACATGAAGATGTCAAGCAGACATCAGGACACATGGATCTACAGTTCACATTAACAAAAAAACTACTAGACCAAGTTGAAGATATCTCATGATCTGATAGACAATAGATCAAGAAGACTGAAACAAAAACAAAAACAAAAAAACCTAAGAAATTGTAGAAGTCCAAAATCCAAAACCATGATTTCTGAATAAAGCAGAGAAGAAGAAAAAAATTGTCAAAGAAAATAGGTACAGTATAGGAAATAAATTTCTAGATTTAAATATTCAAACTTCCAATATAATGATGAGAGAGAAGGTTTGTATCATCACATCTTTTAATTTTATGAATCTTAAAGATAAAGGAAAGACTTTCTTTTCAAACAGTATCACCACTTCCCTTGCACTCGTAGATCTTCTTAATAGGAAGAGTTACAAAGACATTTTGGGAAAGGGTATACATGTAAAAATTTATGTGGCCATGTTTTCAAGCACTCTAATATGTTCCATAAAAACTCAGATGTTATTCTGGTGAGAAATCTCTACTTAAACATTGTGGTTTCTCAGAAAACTTCTAATGTTGTTTGTGAAACAGAAGTTACAAAATAAAAAGAAAAAATAAGGAGGAGGAGGAAGAGAAAGAGAAAGAAGAGGAAGAAGAGCTGAAGGAGGAAAAATAAAGATGTGGGAGGAGAGTCAAGACAAAAGAAGTGAATGAAACTTCCAGTTTAAGAAGAAAATATATACTATGACAATAGTCAGACCACCATTTTATACAGCAACCAATCTGGATTAAAACAGAACAGTAAACGGCTCTGAGAAGGAGATTTTTAGAAGAAAATAAAAATGATAGATCTTATGGCATGTTTATAGTGTGGAAGATTGGATTCTGAGTCATTTTGCAGAGTTATTGAAGGGTATAAGAAAACAGCCAGAGATTGAAAGAAAGATAAGTAAATTCTTTTTTTTTCTTTAAGGCAAAAGAAATTTGGGAAAACCCAAAGTTGAATAAGAAGAGAAAGGCATTCATAACAAGAGGTTCAACATGAAACAATGTTAAGTTAGTTACTATAAAAAAAATAATGACTCCAGGGCCGGGAGTTTGGCCTGGGGGTAGAGTGCTTGCCTAGCATGAACAAAGACTTGGGTTTGATTCCTTGGTACCACATACTTAGAAAAAAAAAAGTCGGAAGAGGTGCTGTGGCTCAAGTGGTAGAGTTCTAGCCTTGAGAAAGTCCAAGGACAGAGCTTAGGCCCTGAGTTCAGGGCCCAGGACTGACAAAAGAGAAAGCTCAGGGATGGTGCCCAGGCCCTGAGTTAAAGCATTAGGACTAACAAAAATAAATAAATTAATTTAAAAAATAATGACTCCATTATACATTATGAAAATAATGAATTCAGATGGTATCTAATTGTAAAAATATAGGGAATAAAGTATGCATGAATAGGAAATACTATTTCTGTGAAACAAACCACTCAAAAACATAGTGAGTTAAAAACGACTGCAAACTTACCTGCACATAACTCAGCGATTTAGACTGGGTTCGCATGGGCAGTTCTTTAGTTGGGCTAGAAGCCATCTTAGGATAGCCTAACACTCATGTCAAGAGTTGGTGCTTTTATTTACCATAGCTAAAATGTGGAACCAACCCAGATGTCCCTCAGTAGATGAGTGGGTCAAAAAAATTTATTTATAGCCGGGCACCGGTGGCTCATGCCTATAATCCTAAATTCTTAGTAGGCTGAGATCTAATGATTAAGGTTCAAAGCCAGTTGAGCATAAAAAGACTTGAGACTCTTATCTCCAATTAACCCACAGAAAAGCAGAAGTGGGACTTGGGTGATGGGTAGGGCTACTAGTAGACTTGAGCTGAAGAGCTCAGGGACAGTGCCCAGGAGGAGTTCAAGGCCCCTGATCCACAAAAAAAAAAAGAAAATATATTTATATACAAAAAATATATTTATATACAAAAAATATATTTATATACAATATACTCTATGCTGCCATCAGAAAGAATAATATTGCTCTATTCATAAGAAAATAGAAAGACTTGGAAAAAAATCATATTAGGTAAGCCAGACTCAAAGAAACATAGGCTCCATGGATTCCCTCATTTGTAATAATTACTATGCATCTAGGAATTTCCTAGCAGAGGATCACAATAGCTCAAAATCTATGTGCATATGGCCATTTAGAATAAGGCTAAGCAAAATTAATTTCAGGATGTGAAAACAAGAGATCTGTCTTTGTGGTTGTTGTTTTTAATCTACTGTATACTTATTACTTCTTTTCTTTTTCTATTTCCCTTATGCTTTATCCATTATTGTTACTGTACCTGATATATTTTATATATGTTTACTTATTTATTTGAAATAGGGAAGGGAAAGGGAATAACAAGATGATTTTGGAGGAGTGAGGGGAGGGAAAGTGGGAGAAAAGCATGGGTAGGGATATCAGTGTTCAAGAAATTATGTACCCCACTGAAAACTTTACAAGAAGGAATAGGAGATATACTAGGTCTCCTTGGCACAGCCCAAAAACTTCTTAATAAAGATCCAGAAACACAACAAATTAAAGAAAGTTTGGACAAATGGGATTATATTAAATTGCAGAGCTTCTGTAGGGCAAAGGACATAGCTAGCAAGCTAAATAGAAAGCCCACAGAGTGGGAGAAGATCTTCACTAACCATACAACAGACAAAGGCCTCATATCTAAAATATATCAACAGCTCAAAAAATTGAATCCCTCCATCATTCAACCACTATGGAAAGCAGGATGGCAGTTCCTCAAAAGACTAAACATAGAGCTCCCCTATGACCCAGCAATTCCACTACTTGGCATTTACCCAATCATCCAGAAACAAAGACATACTAAATCCACCAGCACAACAATGTTCATTGCAGCACTATTTACCATAGCAAAGATATGGAACCAACCTAGATGTCCCTCAGTTGATGAGTAGATCTCCAAGATGTGGTATTTGTACACAATGGAATTCTATGCTGCTGTCAGAAAGAATGACATTGCCTCATTTGTTAGGAAATGGAAAGACTTAGAAAAGATCATATTAAGTGAAGTAAGCCAGACTCAAAGGAACTTAGGCTCAATGGTTTCCCTCATTTGTCATAATCAGTAGAAACCTTGGGCTTTCCTAGCAGAGATTTGCAATAGAGCAAAACCTTGATACAAAAGGCCATATAATAGGACGCTAAATGAAAGGATCTCTAGGATATAGAAACATAAGCCATATAGTAAATGATTGTTGTTCTTAATGTACTATGTTATCTCTCATCTCTTTTGCTGTCCCTTGAGTATCTCATATTGTTACAGTATCTCATTTTGTTATCTGATATATTGGATATATTTGTATTTGGTTATTTGAAATTGGATAGGGAAGGGGGGAAAACAAGATGAGGGGTGGGGATGGGGGGGAGGGAAATGGAGACCAAGACATGTGAAAGGGTATCAATGTATGGGAATTAATGCACCATATATCTGGCAAATATCATGTAACCCTTCTATTAATTACAATAAAAAATATATGAAAAAAAATTGAATCCCTGCAAAACTAATCTTCAAAGAAACAACCATCCCATTAAAAGATGGGCCAAAGACTTAAAGAGAGTCTTCTCTGAAGAAGAAACAAAAATGGCCTATAGACACATGAAGAAATGCTCAACATCTCTGGCCATAAAAGAAATGCAAATCAAAACAACTCTAAGATTCCACTTCACTCCAGTTAGAATGGCTATTATCAAAAAATCCAATAACAACAGATGCTGGCAGGAATGTGGCCAGAAGTGATCACTACTACACTGTTGGTGGGATTGCAAACTCATTCAACCACTATGGAAAGCAGTGTGGCAGTTCCTCAAAAGACTAAACACAGAGCTCCCCTATGACCCAGCAATTCCACTACTTGGCATTTACCCAATCATCCAGAAACAAGGACATCCTAAATCCACTAGCACAACCATGTTCTTTGCAGCACTATTTACCATAGCAAAGACATGGAACCACCCTAGATGTCCCTCAGTAGATGATTGGATCACAAAGATGTGGTATTTATATCTAATGGAATTCTATGCTGCCATCAGAAAGAATGGCATCGCCCCATTTGTAAGGAAATCAAGAGACTTGGAAAAAATCATATTGAATGAAGTAAGCCAGACCCATAGTCTCAATGGTTTCCCTCATTTGTCATAATTAGTACAAACCTTGGATTCTCCTAGCAGAGGATTGCAATAGCTCAAAACCTAGATACATAAGGCCACATAGGATGAAAGGACCTCCAGGATATGGAAACAACATGGGACCCGTGGCCCTCCCATGGGTTACACTGGACTTGTTGACATGAAGGCCTCAGAAAAATGTTCCAAGAGGGCAAAACAAGGGCGAATGTCTCCCCCAAGGTCTACGTTTAGAAGTCCCAAAATCATCAGTGCCAGATCCTTCAAACATGTCAAAGGGTCAACCCAGCATCGTGGCTCTTCTTTTTGTTGTTGTTGGTATCTTTTTTTTTGGTCGATTTTGGGACTTGAACTCCGGTCCTGGGCACTGTACCTGAGCTCGTCAGCTCAAGGCTAGTGCTCTACCACTTTGAGTCACAGTGCACTTAAGGTTTGCTGGTGGTTATTTGGAGGTAAGACTTTTATGGACTTTTATGCCCAGGTTGGCTTTGAACTGAGATCCTCAGATCTCAGCCTCCTGAGTAGCTTGGATTACAGGCGCAAGCCACCAGCACCCAGCTGCCATTAGTGTCATTTTTAAATTATTATTATGAAGGTTATATAAAGATATAAAGAAAGGTGACAATTATCTACGTCAGATAATGAGTATTTTTTTCAGATAATGTCACCCCATCCCTTGCACTCATAGATCTTCTTAATAGGAGGAGCTACAAGGACTGTTTGGAAAAGGGTACATATGCAAGAATTTGTGTGGCCATGTTTTCAAACACTCTACTAAAATGCTCCATTAAAAATTCAGACTTTTACCTTGATACATAAGGCCATATAGTATGAAGCTAATTGAAAGGACCTCCAGGATATTGAAACAAAAGCCATATAATGAATGATTGTTGTCCTTAATGTACTATGTTATCTCTCATCTCTTTTGCTGTCCCTTGAGTATCTCATATTGTTACAGTATCTCATTTTGTTATCTGATATATTGGATATATTTGTATTTGGTTATTTGAAATTGGATAGGGAAGGGGGGAAAACAAGATGAGGGGTGGGGGTGGGGGGGAGAGAAATTGGGACCAAGACATATGAAAGGGTATCAATGAATGTGACTTAATACACCTTCTATCTGGCAAATATCATGTAACCCTTTTATTAATTACAATAAAAAATATTAAAAAATAAATTAATTTAAAAAAATTTAGACTTTTTCCTTTGGTGAGAAAGCAGTAAGATATCTAACATGAAAAGATCAATCTGTAACTTATAGATATGTATCACAGCATTACTAAATACAGAATAGTTGATTACTTAAAGTAGTTGATTTTAAAGAAGGGAAGGGGAGGAGAGAAGCAGAACAGGGACTTAATTTTTTATAAGCCATGTAATATTGTTTAACACTTAAACCAGAATATGTGATTAATATAAAAACCAAACCTAAGTGAAAGAAATAGTTTGATTGAACTAGCAATTTCACTTTCAGGTATACACCCAAAAGAACTTAAAACAAGGATTCAAATGGATACAATCATTTTTACATGGTCATAATTGAGAATAATCAAAGGTAGAAATAACCCAAGTGTCCATCAAGAGATGGATAAACAAATGTGATATAGACATAAACTGGACTAGTATGAACTCTTAAAAAAAAAAAAAAACAAGCAGCTTGGCTGAGCCCTCATTTTAGTTGTCACTGACTAGAGCAATGTTTCCCCTCCATTCTTCCATTCTTCCAGCCTGACCTGGCCCCAAATTCAGGGCCTGAACACTGTCCTTGAGCTTTCTCTACCAATTGAGCCACAGCACCACTTGCAGCTTTTTCTGTATATGTGGTACTGAGGAATTGAACCCAGAGCTTCATGCATGCTAGGCAAGAACTTTACCACTACTTCCCCTCCATTCATGAGAGCCTTAAAAATCATATCTACCTCAAAAATCGTGTCCCTTGACAGGAACGTTCACCAGTCATTTACCATGTATGCATTTACCATGTATGCAATCACTTTGCCTGGTGAACTTGTTGGAGGAAAGAGTGTTTCTATATAGACTCTCTGATCAAAAATGGAAAACTTAATCACCTTTTCTTGGTAATGCTTGCTAAAGGATGAATTACAAATAGTTTTCTAGAATGATTTAAAGAACCAACTGTCCTTGGAGAGTTTGGGGTCTTGGCTTGCAAGGTCATCTGAGTCTTGTTGATGAAAAACAGAGGACTCCACTAGGGGTTGGGGAAGGGGAAACAGGAAAGAAGGTCTCAGAGAAATCAGCAGAGATAATTTTCCAGAAACTAAAAAGAGGTCAGTGGTTAGTGAACCTTGCTCAACTCTCATTGTATTGGTACAAGGTAGCATTCTTACTACCATTCAGAGAAGGGGAGAGAGAAACCCAACGCCTGTCTTTAGATGGACAGAGAGGAATCCAATGTTGTGATACCCCTTTTACCTAAGTTGAAATACTTGGGTAATACAAAGGAAACTCAATACAATTTGGTATTTTGGTGCTACTGATTAAGGGGAAGAAAGAAGACATTGGCATCTGTATATGAAATAGGAATTTGGCAAAATTTGTGCCCATTCCTCAGAAACATAAACCTTACCATTGCAACTCTTCTCATTTTTCAACTCCTTGCACTGACAACCATTCTTAACCACATCATTTGAAACAGAAACAACTATTTAGATGCCATTTCTCTATCTTTCTCTGTGTATGCCAATCTGCACACCCAATAGTGGCATATCTCCTGTTTTCTTTTACTGTGAAATTATAGGGACAGTCTTAGCCTCTGACCTAGTCAGGGTCTGATCCTAGATCATTATGGCAGGATTCCAAGCCTTGGAATCTGTGTGGTTCCATGACAACCAGTCTCCATTATAGGAGACCATTTTACAGATTCTTTCTGGAGGACCAGAAAAGAAGCAAGAAATGGGAGAGAGAGACACACACACACACACACACACACACACACACACACAGAGAGAGAGAGAGAGAGAGAGAGAGAGAGAGAGAGAGAGAGAGAGAGAGAGGAAAATAAAGAAAAATAAAACTGTAACTCCTCTATACATTACCCCGACAATAAAAAATTAAAAAAGAAAAATAACATTGGAGGAGAAGTAAAAAGCTATCAAATAGAAAACCAGCATATTATACAACCTAAAGCAGATAGATATGTAGATAGATAGATAGATAGATAGATAGATACAAACGTGCTCAAACTCCCAGAATCTTCATTTAGCCTAATATTTTTGCATAAAATTCCTCTTGGAATTTCAATCGCCATCACTCTAAAGTTTTCTCCTTTCGATATGTATATTTATATGCATACATATATATGTGTGTGTGTGTATAAAATGACTAGGGGGTCAACCTCAACTGAATAAAATCACTCATCACAATAGTACTCTAACTACAGCCCCCTGGTATATGAACAATGGTTTTACAGTGACTAGATTTGTGTGGATTATACCCAGGGCCTTCCTAAGAAAGGAAGTATGGATATTTGTCTCATCACATTTTTGCTAACAACTTTCTACAAAACTCCTGAGACTAATGGGTCTTCCAGATGCTGCACAAGCAGCATGCATAGACACATGTACACAATACCACATACCACCACCTAAAAAGCGTATGATTTGTTCTCTAAGCTGGCTTTTTCCACCCCATTATTTCATAATGTCCACTTTCCTATCTTTTGATTTATTGACAGTGACACTACATTGATCCAAAGTTCCTCCATCTTCATCTCCACTTACCAGGAATTACTTCAGAACCTATAAAAATCTACAATAAAATCTTACTCAGATTCTTGAGAATCTATTACAACTCTTCTGGGGTAAGGTCAGAAAGTAGACACATAGAAAGCCATACCAACACTTTCCTTAGAAAACGCTGTGCTAAGTATCTTAAGCTGAAAAAACGGGCATCTTATATTTCCTAAGTTAACATTCTCATCAACCAGACCCTTTTAAATTTCCTAAGCACTCGACATTTTTTTAGCCTACTCACATTTGGTTTTGTAAGAAAAAGCAGAGGACATCTACCTTAATCATAAAAACAAACAATTTGAGACCAAATTCACATTCTTTGCTCTACCCCTCCATTTTTCTCAGTGGTCCAAAAATGCTGAAAGAAGTGTAAGGGAGAAAGACAAAGGGTGTTGGTGAATCCACTCCCTACTCCCCACCATACACATCTTATCTACCTAGGCAGACTGGAAACTGCTGTCTCCTTCAGGGCCATGACGTATGGAAGGCAATGGGAGATTGGAAGAGCAAAAGGAAGAAGGAAAATCCAAGGGCACTCACAGTATGGTAGGGAAGAGAAGGCAAGAGGCTAAAGGCAGAGATGGGTGGAGAAAATTAAAAAGAACAGGAATTTTTTTCATTTTTATTGTGATTAGTAGAAGGGTTACATTATATTCACCAGATAGAAGGTGTCTAACTTCACAAACATTAATACCCTTTCTCATGACATGGTCCCCACTTCCTCCCACCCTCCCCCTGCTCATCTTGATTTCCCCCTTTCCCTATCCAATTTCAAATAACCAATTAAGTACATATAAAATATATCAGATATCTCATATTGTAACAATATGAGATAACCAAGGGATGGCAAAAGAGATGAGAGATAACATACTATATGGCTTTTGTTTCCTTATCCCAGAGGTCCTTACATTTAATGTCATACTATTTGGCCTTATGTCTCTAGATTTTGTTCTATTGTAAATCTTTGCTAGGAGAGCCCAAGAAGAACAAGAAGAAAGGAAAGAAGAGAAAGAGAGGAAGCAATCGGTACAGGAGAGCAAAAGAGTAAAAATATAATATATGAATGTCAGGAAGCTGAACTATGTCTTGTCAGAGATCAAGGGTGGGGGGACAGATGGATGAATGTAGAAAGGAAGAGTGGGTGAATACAGTTATATGCATTCCATGCGATGTACCTATATGAAAATGGAAACATGAAACTGGAAGGTAAGATGGGATTAAAAAAGATGAGATAGACAGAAGGAGCAACATTGAACAAGATGTATCATATTTATATATGGATTTGTTGAACTGAAATGCCTTTGTACAACTATAATTTTTAGTGAAAGATAATTTTTCATGAAAATAATCAAAGGAGAATCTGTAATTCGTCCAAGGATAATAAAGTTCGGACACACCTCTGTGCAGATCAAAACTCTGTTCATTTGTTAAGTGGAAACCATGGGAATCTCCTTCTCTGGTTTCTTGAAACCCTTGAGCCAGAACCTTTGTAGATGACCAGAGTGATGAGCTGTGGCAGGATCTCGCTGCATCTTAATGATTTAGGATTTCCCTTTCACTTCCTGCCTGTGGGTATGGATCTTTTATCTGCTTTATCTGCGGAGCCTAATGAATTCCTGTTAAGTCTTTATAGCGTTGTCCTTTCCACTTAAATCTTCTCCCTGATCCTATTTAGCAGAGTTTACAGTTCAGTGTTGTGTGCTAAATTGTTTATGTTTTCACAACCATCACTAAGTGCTGACTCTGGAAAGTTGTGAAGTTGCCAAGAGATTTCTCCAGCAAGGAAAAAGGGAACCTGATAGATGGCTAGGACTTCCTTCTTCTTGAACCTGCTGTGTCTCCTCTGCTGTATGCTAGGAAGGCTGACCAGTCCTCCTAAGAGCTCTGCTTACCTACATTTTAAAGAGTAGGGAGGTCAGAGAAATGAATATGCAATCAAGAGATTTACCTTACATCCTGACCCTGGCATGACAAGGCAGAGCATCTTGAGAAGTTTGTTCAAGCTCTCTGAGCTGTAGTTTTCTCATTGTACATTGGGATCAGAATACCTCCTTCTACATCACAGCTGAGAGGATGACATGGTAAATACAATTGGGGGATGGTGTAATTGAGCAATAAGTTGATTGCTATAGAAGGTGAAAGCTAAGATAAAGAAAATAGAAATGAGCAGTGAAGTTGGAGCCGAGTAAAAGATGCCTTGAATCTCTTCTTCTTTTTCTAAGTCTCTCACCTGTTAAGTGGGTCGAAATTTGGCATAAGGAGTGTAAAAATCTCCACAGGAAGCTTCAGATTCAAAAGCACTTAGGAATCCAGAAGGGCTAAGTCTATCATCTGCACTCTTCCATGTTTTCTGAATCTTCCTTGTCCTGAACACGTCCCATCCATTATAGCTAAAATAGCCACAAAGGAATCACCGGCTCCTCACAGCACCTCTCACCAGGAGATATTCAGAATCATTTTTATTGTGAAGTCCAAGGTGCTCAGAGAATTATATACACACCTTCACCAGAGACATGCTAAAACAAAACAGCAACCCTGAGAAAGACCACAATGCTTCACATGCTGTTTTTCCAGTTCCTCACCCTGCCAGGCCTTCAGAGATGATGAAGTTGTACATTCTGCAAGGCTATTTTTAGGCATTCTACTGATTATGAAATTTTCAAACAGGAGAGATACCCTGATAGTAAGAGATAATGAGTTTAAGAGAACAGCTCTGTTATAGCTTTTCATTATTGCTGTGTTCTGTGTCTTAAATATCTCTTTGTGGTGAAGACTTATTCTCAGCCTGTGGCTCTAGTGGAATGTTCTAGAAGCTTTCATAAGTGGGCCTAAGGAAAGAAGGTTATTAGAGACATGGTTCTTGCCACACATTCCCTACCATAGGCCCAAAAGTTAAAATCACAACCCAAAATTAATCTTCCTTGAGATAAGTGGATGATCTCACGAATTTTGTCACAGGGACAGAAAGCTGCTAACATAAACAGGTATTCACTCACAAATATTCCATTTGCTACAAAATATGTATTTCTTTTTTATTATTTTTTATTTTTTCAAATATTTTATTGTAATTAATAGAAGGGTACATTATATTTGCTAGATAGAAGGTGCATTAATTCACATACATTGATACCCTTTCACATGTCTTGGTCCCCCTTTCCCTCCCCTCATCTTGTTTCTCCCCTTTCCCTATCCAATTTCAAATAACCAAATACAAATATACCCAATATATCAAATAACAAAGTGAGATACTGTAACAATATGAGATAACCAAGGGACAGCAAAAGAGATGAGAGATAACATAGTACATTAAGGACAACAGTCACTCATTGTATGGCTTTTGTTTCTATATTCTATAGGTCCTTTCATTTAGCGTGATACTATATGGCCTTATGTATCTAGGTTTTGCTCTATTGCAAATCTCTGCTAGGAGAGCCCAAGGTTTCTACTGATTATGACAAATGGGGTAAACCAGTAAGCCTATGTTCCTTTGAGTCTAGCTTACTTCACTTAATATGATTTTTTTTAAGTCTTTCCATTTCCTAACAAATGGGGCGATGTAATTCTTTCTGACAGCCGCATAGGATTCCATTGTGTACAAATAGCACATCTTGGAGATCTACTCATCAACTGAGGGACATCTGGGTTGGTTCCATATTTTTGCTATGGTAAATAGTGCTGCAAGACCCGTATAGCAAAAACACTTCTTAGCAGAAAGAACAGTGCAGGAGGAATTTCATTACCAAACTTTAGACTCTATTACAGAGCTCTAATCATCAAAACAGCTTGGTCCTGGCACAAGAACAGGCCTGAAGACCAATGGAATAGAACTGAGGACCCTGATATTAAACCACAGACCTATGGCCACCTAATCTTTGACAAGGGAGCCAAAAAATAGAATGGAAGAAAGACAGCCTCTTCAACAAGTGATGCTGGCAGAACTGGCTAAGCACCTGCAGAAAATGTGTATTTCTTTAATCAAAGTATGCCAGCATTAGGAGGCTTCATGTTTTGGCAGGTGCAAAGGGCAGACAAAGGAAAGTTATACTGAGAGAAGATGTACAGAGAAGATTGCCCAAAAAGAGCAAAGAATGAAGCCTGGTAAGAATGGGGCAGTGCAATTCTGCCCCGCACCCCCACAACTTACCAGAATCTACTATGCTATGGGCATTGGTGTGAAGTGTTGAACCTTATTTGAAAGTGTAAGCTAAATAGGATGGCTAGTGGTGATTCAAAAGAGACTCTAAGCAATCTGTGTGCGTGTGTGTGTGTGTGTGTGTGTGCGCACACATGCACACACACACATGTGTCCTGAGGCTTAAACTCAAGGCCTGAGACCTCAAGACCTCTCCCTGAGCTTTCTTGCTCAAGACTAGCACTCTACCACTTGCATCATAGCTCCACTTCCAACTTTGGTTGTTAATTGAGATAAGAGTTTTGTAAACCGTCTTGCCAGGACTGGCTTCAAAACCTGACCCTCAGATCTCAGCCTCCTGAGTATCTAGGATTACAGGAATAAGCCACTAGAGCCGAGATATATTTCTTAAAATGGAAAAATCATGAGACCGTTAGAGAAAGAACACAAGCTTTTTAATGAAATGTAAAATGTCTGAGTAAGAAATATAACGTGGTACACTTCATTTTATAGTGGTACACTCCTATAATCCTTTGCTGCCCTAGAGCCACAGATAGAAGGACCATGGGTTAAGGCCAGCCTAGGTAAAGTTAGTGTGAGCCCCTAGCTAAAAAAAAAAAGGAAAAGGACTGAAGGCATAGCTCAAATGGTAAAGAACTTACCTAACAAGCAAGAAGCCCTGAGTTCAATTCCCAGTCCCACAGAAGTAAAATAATTGTATGGTTTCCCCAAAGATTGTTTATTCGCCTACATTCCTCCCCACTCTCTGGGGACAATCTGTTACACATTCACCTAAGCAGCCTTAATAGGACATCTGGACATATGACTTCACATTTTTCTTTACACTATATAGAGCTCATCTCAAGCATTCTTTGGTTAGAAAAATCAATCTAGTACTTGAGAAGATTGATTTTTTTCAAATTCATGCAAGATAGATGGGTGGATAGATAGCAGACTGTAGTATATAAGTTATAAATCTCTTCTCTCTATTCTTATTTAGAAAGACAAAGATAAAATGTGCATGTGTTCCTATTCAAATACAGTCAATAATATAATCACTTTAATCCTATTATGGTACTATAAATGATCTTCTTAAATATGTGGGACTCCAACCTCCATTAATTTAAACCTAGTGTTTTCATTTGGACATTTACTTTTAATCAACCTCTATAAAGAACCTGATTACCTTGAGTATTAATAATAATAATCAGCTTGCTAATGACTTCTCCTCCCTGTAAGTTGCAGGATTAAGCACCGCCATTTAATCATACTCATTAGCATTTTCTTGACTGGAGAAATTAAATAAAATGCAAATGTAAGAGCTCCACACATACTTGTCAACACATTTTTCTCTTCTCTGGTTTTCCCACTAGATGGGAGAAGGATGGAAGAAGTGATCAAGATACATTGTACTCATAAATTGAAATGAATCCAAACCCCTTTATACAACTACTTAGAGATAATAATAATAATAATAATAATAATAATAATAATAATAGAAAGAACAATAATCCACTTGTATGACTTTTATGCTACTGATTAGGTACAGGGAGGGGCCAGAGCCTGTCCCATTCTCATGATTAATTACAGCAACAGCTATAGCTGAATACGCATAGGCTAGGAGTTTACGAACTATATATGCATCTCATCAAGTAAATCTAGGAGGTCGATATACACAGCACTTCCATTAATCAGATAGGGAAACCAAGACTTGGGATAAGTAGCAAATGACAGAACAGCAGAGTGCCTGTCTCTCTTATTTAAAAACTGATTATCTCTGTGCTGCCCAGCTTGCTCAGAAAACATTCAGAGTCATCCACAAGATGACTGGCTATACACTCACCAGAAAGTAAAAGGTGGAAACATTGGGCCGGGAGTTTGGCCTAGTGGTTAAAGTGCTTGCCTAGCATGCACGAAGACCCGGGTTTGATTCCTTGGTACCACATATATAGAAAAAGGCCGGAAGTGGTGCTGAGCTTAAGTGGTAGAGCTCTAGCCTTAAGAAAGTCCAGGGAGGGGCCGGGAGTTTGGCCTAGTGGTTAAAGTGCTTGCCTAGCATGCGTGAAGACCCGGGTTCGATTCCTCGGTACCACATATAGAAAAAAAGGCCAGAAGTGGTGCTGAGGCTCAAGTGGTAGAGCTCTAGCCTTGAGAAAGTCCAAGGATAGTGCTCAGGCCCTGAGCTCAAGCCCAGGATTGGCAAAAAAAAAAAAAAAAAAAAAGTAGAAACATTGACTAGCTTATACTAAGACAGTGGATTTTAGATAGCAGGGGAAAGGTCCATTTACTGGGACCCAGTACTTCCTGGAAGCTTTGGGGAAAGTAGCTTTTATTCGGTCTTTGAAAAACAAACCAGCCTAACCACCAAAAATAACAGGGAAATCACAAAAATGAAAAAATTTCTGGTTCCTTGGAGGAGGGTATCCAATGTCAGCACATATAAGAAATGAAAGTCACAATGTATTGAAAAGCAACCTGAGGTGCTCAGTCCTACGTGAGTAGTATAGAAGGTCTGAAAATAAGAGCTTAGTTTCTCCTTGACTAACCTCATCAAGAGTCCCTGTTCCAGTTTTTTTTTGTCTATCTTCTATTCTAGTCATTTCCTAAAAATGCAGCTCTACCTATGACTTCCAGCAATGTCCAGTCCATTTAAGTCTTCCAGCTCCAATAACCTTTGACTATGCAGCCTCCCAATACCTGCTAGTTCCTCTCTTGATCCCTCCTCTGTCCCTCTCATAAAGGATACATTGCTGTCAGACCCCAGTTTCTCTTAGGAACAAAACCCAGGCCTGGGTATGGCAAGATATTTTACAAAGTATCATCTTTAAACTAGCTAACTCTTAAGAGAAGTCCCCAAAACTAATCAATGACAGTAGCCTGGCTTGTCCAACTTTTGTTTTGGACTTGATATATGCTCAAGGTGTAGAAGCAACAGAGGGTTGCAAAGTTAGTGTGACATCCAAATATGGATGTATTGCACTGTATTTATAGAACATAAAAAACATATGATCATCACAATAGATACTAGATGAGTTATTGGCAAAATTCAACATCTTTTTGATAAAATAGTTTCTAAAGCTTATCACAAAGTAATAAAAGACAGATACTGGCATAAGGACAGATGTACAAATCTAGGGAATAAAATTAAGAGTCTATGGTTGAGAGGAGGATAAGGGGGACAAAAACATGAGAAGGGATATCAAGGTTCGAGAAGTAATGCACTGTTACCATCTGTACATTATCCTGACGATAAAATACAATAAAAAATTAAGTAAGAGTCTTGAAATAAAGTGTAAGACAAATGATTTTAGACAAGTGTACAAAAAATGCAATGAATACTCTTTCAAGAAACAATACTGAGACAACTAGATAGATAAGTTCAGGCCCCACTTCTCATCATTTACAAAAGAAATCTCTCATAAAGCTAAATGTAGGAGCTGAACTTGTAAAACTCCCAACAGAAACTTGCAACCTTGAATAGGCAATTGCTTCTTACATGTGTCACTAAAACCACAGTAACAAAAGAAAACATAGATAAATCAGATTTCATCAAAATTTAAAACTTTTGCCCAGCAAATGATAGGATTAAGAAAACAGAAAGACCAAAACCAGAATTAGCAGTGCAGGCTCATACCCCCATTCCTGAGACAGATAGCCAGAAAGCCAGCCTGGTCTCCAGAAGTGAGACCCTGCCTAAATATGTATGTACGCACATACATACATACATACATACATACATACATACATACATACATACATACATGTGTTTACCACCAACTATGGTATTTTCTCTGACATGTATGGAAATGGTTAAAAATGTTGAGCTAGGCTCTGGTGACTCATGGGTGTAATTTTGAAAACCCAATAGTATCTATAATTCAAAATGATCTTCCACAGAAAATGATCAGCAGTAATGGTGTAATTAATTCTTCTTAAGGATCCCTGAGCTAGAAAGGACATGAGCCCAGAGTAGTCCTGACATTCCTTTGCCAGCATAACCTATCAGAAGATGTGACAGCTTACAGAGCACGAGCACCCTTCATCATCAAATGCAGGGACAGGCGGATGCTCTCAAACTCATTCACATCTCTCTGCACTGCGAAGAAATGGAAAGAAAAAGGAAACAGACATCTGTAGACCAGTGATTGGTTTGCATATATGGACATCAATTATCTCCCAAGATTGGTTTGTTCATTCCGATCCTCTCTAATTCTTACTGCCTCTCAAGGCCTGGAGACTCTAAAATTTAGGTCAATCAAGTACATGACTTTTATTTTTAATAATATTTTTATTGAGATATAATTCACATACTACTCTAATTACCCTCTTGGTACATATAATATGATGAGTTTTAGTATGTTCACAGAGCTGTGTGATTTCAGAACATTTCATCACTCTTAAAGGATAAAGGCATGCACACTGGCAGACATCCCCATTTTTTCCAACACCAACCCCTGGCAACTACTAACCTTTCTGTCTCTGTGGATTTGCCTATCCTGAATGCTACACATGAATAGAATTATTCGGGCCAGGAGCATAGCCTAGTGGTGAAATGCTTGCCCAGCATGCATAAAGCCCTGGATTCGATTCCTTGGTACCACATACAGAGAAAATGCTGGTAGTGGTGCTATGGCTCAAGTAGTAGAGCATTAGCCTTGAGCACAGAGAAGCTCAGGGACAGTGCTCAGGCCCTCAGGTCAAGCCCCAGACTGGCAAATAAATAAATAAAATTATTTGATCTATGACATTTGTGATTGGCTTATCTCACTTAGCTTGTTTGCAAGGTTCACCCACACTGCAGCACATAACAGTACTTCATTCCTTTGTTATTGTTAAGTAATACTCCATTTCATAGCTATACCACATATTTTATATGCATTCATCAGTAAATGAATCCTTGGGTTGTTTCCATGTATCACTATTACAAAAGACCTAACCATAAATTTTCATGTACAAGTTGGCACCCAATTCTTCAGGCATTTAAATCTCTCTTGGACTATGATTCCAGCCAGATGAGTGGATCTGCAATAACAGGTGTCTCTTAGGCTCTCCTTGCACTACCATCCCTTCTCTGTGCTATTTCTAGGACACAGATGCACATTCTTTTGGCAGATTGCCTTACTTCCAAATTCTTTCCAAATCTACTCATCTACACATCTACAAGGTTTATATAATAGAGTTTTTCAGTGCTGTGACAAAATACCAACTATAAGCACCTTGAAGGAAAAAGGGTTTGTTTTTGGCTCATAATTTCAAAATAGTTTCCATCCATTCATGCTAGAAACAGTGTGGCTAAGCAGAGCAGCTAACATCATGGCAGCCAGGAAATGGGGGCAGGGAAGGGAGAGAGAGAGAGAGGACAGAGAGAGAGACAGAGAGAGAGAGAGAGAGACAGAGAGAGAGAGAGAGAGAGACAGAGACAGAGACAGAGAGAGAGACAGAGAGACAGAGACAGAGACAGAGACAGAGAGAGAGACAGAGACAGAGAGAGACAGAGAGAGACAGAGAGAGGGGGGGGAGAGGGGAAGGGAGGGAGAGGGAGCCAAACAGAATGTTGTGAGATTCCTAATTTTTGCTCTTTTTCCATTTAGGCTTCCCATTCTCGTGCTTGTACTCCTCACACTCAGGGATTACCTTCCTCTCAGTGAATCCTTCCTTTTCTTATTTTCTCCCAGTCCTAGGTCTTGAATTCAGGGACTAAGCACTGTCCTTGGACTTTCTCAAGGCTAGAGCTCTGAAACTTGAGCCACAGCACCACTTCCAGCTTTTTCTGTGTATGTGGTACATACTGAGGAATTGAACCCTGGTCTTCGTGCATGCTAGACAAGCACTCTACCACTAGGCCAAATTCTCAGCCCAGTCAATCTGTTCTTGAAACATACTCATAGCTATCCCTAAAGGTGTATGTTACTAATCTCCTAGGTGCTTCTCAATCCAATCAAGTCAACAATCAAAATTAACCATCACAATTCATTTTTCTTGGAATTGATTTTTAAGGTAGTCATTTTGTGCTTGACAGCTCTGACTTGCACTCAAAGCATAGCATCCAGCATCATTCCCATCTGTTCTTTGTTGTGGCATCTGAGCTGGAAACCTCTCTTACTTTTCTTCCCTTCCTTTCTTCTTCAATTTCTATCTACCAGAAGTTATCTTGTCAGTCTTTCTGCTACTTTATGACCACCTTCATTCATCCAGAAAACACTGAATTGTTATGGAATACCTAAACAGAATACAGGAAATAGAGGAACCAAGAGACAAAATTAGAGCTCTAAGTGGACCCAACCAGAATTATTGGAAATCAGCCTTCATGAAGGATTGCAACAAAGAAACAGAGGCTCAAGGCCCTCCTCTACAGAGTCATTCTGAGTACCCTCATCCTTGAGCCATCTCCAAAGGGGTTCACATTTGGATGTGAGGTCAGGAGTGGCAGAAAGTGGGGTGGGATTGGGGAACTGTACTATTTCCTAGTCCTACCAGTGACTCATCAAGTCATTTTTTTTCTCCTTTCAGATGAAGGTTTTGATAAACATTTTTTGACTTAAGATTCTTCTTTTCTTTCTTAAATTTTATTATCAGGGTGATGTTTAGAGGGGTTACATTCAGTGAGTACATTACCTCTTGAACATTGTTACCCCTCCCATGTTTTGCTCCCACTTTCCTTCCTCCACCCCTTCCCAAGTTTTAAAGTTCATTTCCAACATATTGTCTTGTGAATATCACTGTTACACTGATTCATCCTCTGTCCTTTCTCTCATCATCTTGATAAAATTCTTAAAAGTTTTGAGAACTTTTCCCCCATAGAGATAACCAGAATAAATAAATAAATAAATAAAGCCAGCTTCCTTTGCTCCAGCAGTGGCTGAGGCTGAAAAGTGGGAGGTACTCTCAGATCACCCTAGATAACCACATTTGTACACTCTGGGGATTATCAGAATCACCATGACATTGACCCAAGAGCTCTTCCTAAGATAAACCCTGCAAAACACTCAGCAGATTTCATCTAGACCCGACTGTGTGCCCTTGAGGTTTGCACATTATGTAGAAAGAAGAGAAGAAAGGAAGAAAGAAAGAGAGAAAGAGAGAGAGAAAGAGAGCGAGAGAAAGAAAGAAAGAAAGAAAGAAAGAAAGAAAGAAAGAAAGAAAGAAAGAAAGAAAGAAAGGGGGGAGAGAGAAAGGGAGGGAGAGAGAAAGGAAGGAAAGAAGGAAGGAAGGAAGGAAGGAAGGAAGGAAGGAAGGAAGGAAGGAAGGAAGGAAGGAAGGAAGGAAAGAAGGAAGGAAGGGAGGGAGGGAGGGAGGGAGGGAGGGAGGGAGGGAGGGGGGAGCAGAGGAGAGGAGAGGAGAAAAAAAGCAAGGAAAGGTGGAAGAGAAGTATGTAAAGCAGAAAAGGCCTACTGAGTCTGCACAACCTTGGAATTGCACCGCTCAAATACAAAGCAAGTTCACCCAGACTTTATCTTTCTTTAAAAATGTTGAAATAGGGCGGATAGCATGGCCTAGTGGTAGAGTGCTCACCTTGAGAAAGCCCAAGGACAGTGCCCAGGCCCTGAGTTTAAGCCCCAATAATGGAAAAGAAAAGGAAAAAAAAAAGTTGAGCCATGAAATGCTCCAAACCAAACTGCAAGTGTCTCAAGGTCTTAAAGCATTTTCCCACTACTGACCACAGAAAGGTGGGACTGTGAAGATACATACAGAGTTCTATTCCCCATGGGCTTATTATTCAGACCCTATATATAAAGCTTGGACTTTGGGAAACAGTAATTTCATTACTTTCCGTCTTCAGATACCTGGGTACTACTTTCTGGACCGTCCCACCTTGGACCCTGATTCAAACTAAGTTGCATTTCCCATACTGAAGTCCAGAAAACAGAAAATCTGAACCAGGGACATTGGAGACAAAAAATGCCTTCATCAAAAGCAGGTTCAACTATGTGATTCTCACTACAAAACAAGCTCTAGGGGCTGGGATTCTGGCCTAATGATAGTGTTTGCCTAACATGCATGAATCCCTGGGTTAGATTCTTTGATACCACATACACACAAAAAGCCGGAAATAGCACTGTGGCTCAAGTGGTCAGGCAATAGCCATGAGCAAAAGAGTCCAAGACAGCTCCTGAGTTCAAGCCCTAGGACTGGCAAAACACACACACACACACACACACACACACACACACACACACACACACACACACGCGCGCCCTACAGTTCTGATCCTTGCTGGAAGGATGTAACTAGAATTAAAGCTTGAATCAGAACTCAGTCTCTCTACCTACCCTGTTCAGAAGCCTCTTCAGAATGAACCCTGTCTTTCATCATTGATTCACATTTTTGACTTAGATCTTAAACATCTGATCAGCACCATGGAAACATTAGATCACACGTTCTACAAGAAGAGGAAAGGTATGAAGGGCCAAAAAGAAGAGGAAGAAGCATAAAACCCCCTTTTTATAAATGATATTGTCCTTAAATTAATCTTTGATAAAAATAGTCTATAAACCAAATCCTGCTTTTAAACAAAAATTCAAATTCTTTCTAAATGGGTTTTACTTTGAATTCTTATAATGGAAACTGTCCATGGTGAATGACCACTCTTAATGTGTTGATATAGGATACTTAAATGTCTCTGAGTGTTTGGTTTTGATTAAAATGCTGTCCAAGATAGTAAAACAAACTCCACTAAAAGATTTTATGTCTTCTCCAAGAACATTCCAGAACCGACTCTGCACATTCCTGACTCGGAATCCTTTGCCTATTCACCCATCCTTATAGCCTGGCTTCTTGAGGATCTTCTTAGCCTTGCCCACATCAAGGCTAACAGCTCCATATTGGACCTAACTTCTTTTCTTAAATTAAGATGGTCAAACAACCTTGTAATGGACACTGTATAGAGAAGCAAAGATATATCTCCTCTCCCCCATGCCACACACACACACACACAGCCACTGGGAATTCTCCTAATCCCTGAGCAATCCCCCTGCCTGCTGAGGCTCATAGCTTAGAAGGAACATAAGCTCCTCTGACATTGGCCTGGACAAACTGCTGTGGGAAGACAGCAGAAAGGATAAACACAAAACATCTTTAAGAGTACTATTAGCCTGCTGGATTTCTGCAGGCCATCTGTGTCAGACTGACCCCTGCTTTGGAAGAAAAGCCCTGGAAGCATCAGGCTGGCAGAATATGAACTCCTTGGGAAGTGAGAACTTCAGAAAGAAGGAAAGGAGGGGAGAGGGAAGGAAGGGGAGAAACTAGAAGGAAGAGATAAGAAATGCTTTCTTGCAGAACAATCAGCCCTACAAACAAAAGACTTTAAATTGCTGTTTTTTTCTTTTTTTATTCCTATTTACATCTCCTTTTATAACTACTGAATTCATGTTTCATTGCCTTGGCCATTCATTGTTAAGTTGTCACACTAAGGATCATTTATGTTAAGGTTTTAACGGTCTCAGAGCTATTTGAGTCTTCCCTTTCCAGCCAGGCTATCTTATCAAGGTTGTTTTTTTGGTTTTGGTTTTGGTTTTTGAGATACTGTAGATCGAACTCAGGGCCTTCCATTAGCTCAGCAAGTGAGCTACCACTTGAGCCATGCTTCCAGCTGTGATCTGTGTTTTTAAAAGTCAGCGACAGAGCCATTTCTATCTTCTTTACCCACAGAAAATCTTGCTAATGTTTGGTATTGAATAAACTCATTAATCCATAAATGAGAATTTTCTGAAATGCTTACAGCCACTGTGAATCTTAACCTACAACCTGAAACATATTTTTGTAGACTCATTTTTATATTTTCATTAAGTCAATCTTCACTTTGAGTTCTCATAAGTTTGCAAATGTTTCCATCACAAACATTATCACTTTCTTCTTGGGACTGCCCCCAAATATAGAAGACTTCTATAGTACTCAGAAAACCAGGATTAGACCTCTATCCTCTTCTCCATGACAGTGATCCAGAACAACTTCATTATCCCAACTCACCACAGAAGTCTGAGGTCTCTCCACTAATCAAAAGGTTTCACCAATTGTGAGATTCTATCTCACCCCAGTTAGAGTGACAAAAATTGTGACTTCAAACAACCAATGTTGGTGGGGATGTGGGGATAAAGGAACCCTATTGAGCTGTTGGTGGGAATATGAATTACTACAACCACTCTGGACAGCAGTCTGGAGGTTCTTCAAAAAACTAAACATAAAAATCTTCCCTACTACCCAGCCATACCACTCCTGGGCATCCACCCAGAACATCAAAAGCCATGATACCATAAAGATACTTGCACATCCATGTTCATTGCCGCACTATTTACAATAGACAAGTTATAGAAACAGCCAAGATGCCCGACAATAGATGAGTGGATCCAAAAAGTGTTGCTCCAATAGAAAATAGAGTTATATAAAATAATATTTATTGAAATGAATTCCAGCAAATGGAAAGCAGAGATTTTCTTTGTTTTTTTTTTTCTTTCCGTTGTGTCTTGCTTGTTCCTTTATCTGTCTTTGTGAGGGTAAAGAGGGGCATAGAAAGGGAAGGATCAAGTGTGAACAAATGCAGCATTGATACTCAGTAGACACTATGTTGAAACTGAACTATACCCCTTGTGGGTAGGGATGGGAGGGGAAAATTGGGAAGGAGTGAGGGAAGGAGTGACACTGTCCAAAAAGAAATGTGCTCTTTACCTGACTTATGTAATTGTAACCCCTCTGTACTTCACTTTTATAATAATAACTTTAAAAGTCAAAAGAAGGCGGTTTTGCTATTAGAAGTTTA
The DNA here is from genome assembly GCF_031878675.1 of Megascapheus bottae. Taxonomy (NCBI): domain Eukaryota; kingdom Metazoa; phylum Chordata; class Mammalia; order Rodentia; family Geomyidae; genus Megascapheus; species Megascapheus bottae. The sequence continues at coordinate 51,078,138 of NC_143515.1, forward strand.
GGGGCCTATGTTCTCACTTCCTATAGGCAAGGGCGTCTCTTACCAGGCTAATTGCTTTCTCCCAGCAATGTCTTATTAGACTCCACACGAGAGTTTTCTTCTACTCGTAGCTCTTCTTATTCTCAACCATATTCATCAGAGATTTTTTTATGACATCAGGAAGACCAGATGAGTTACGGCAGTCACTTGCTGGAACCACAGTTAGGAGTGGAAAGTTCTTTCTACTTTGGGGCAATGGAGCAAAGAACAGATGAGACCACATGAGAAGAAAAGTAGAAATCATTTTGTCATAGTCATTGGTTTCTTTGGTTGCAAGTAAGTAAAACTGACATTGGGGGGAAAAATAGAGAGACAAAATAATAGTTGTTGAGAGGACAAAACATTGGACAATGTCCTAAAAGTAAAGGAAATCTGAACAATCAGTTCTCAAGAAGGACAGGAAAAGAGTAATTCCAAGAATTCCAATCAGAATCTCACAGAAGTACAAAGAATCTGTAGCCGCTTCTATTTGCAAGTCATTTTACTGAAAGTTAAACTCTCAGTAGATTCACTCAGGTTACCTGCGATCTACTGCCTGGGTAGAGAAGTTGAAAGCCAAGGAGCTTAGAACAACAGATCAAGTAAACACATTCAAGAGGAGACAGAAAATCCCTCCAATGCAGGGGGAGCAGAATGCTTTCATCAAGTGAAGAGAATACTAGGAAGAAATTGCCCTTCATACCCATAACAGAGCATTCCTAGGTAATAAGCTACCAGGGGGAAGCAAAATGTCCTCAGCAATATGAATTATACCCGGTATGAAAATGGAATTTGGAGCATTTCCAGATACAAAAACTAAAAACTGACTGAAGAAATGTAAAATAAAAATTAATATAATAGCCAACTCTAAAGAATACTGTAGAGAAAAAAAAAAGAACAGACCTTGTCCTAGAGGGTCAGGATAATCAGAGAGAACAAACTATGGAATGAATGAAAATGAGAACTATTTCCTTATGAATAAAGATATTTTCTAGTTATTTTGAAAGGAACAACTTGAAGTTAAATAAGAATCCTACTCCAAACCCATATCTCATTGCTGTACAGAACTATGTCTAGGCTAAGAATTTGTAAAATACACATAACTTTCAAAACCATGTGTGAGTTCAATTGCTGCTAATTTTTTTGTGGTTTTCATGAAGTCTCCAGGGAATGAGTCCATTGTATTATTAACACCTATCCTTAATTGAGTATCATTTTTCCAGGAACAATTCTGAGCCTAGAACTGGATAAAACTAGGTAAGCAATGAGACTTAGGGATGGTATCTCAAGTGATTTCTCTGTATGTATATACTACAGAAGAATGAAGATTGAAATGTAGAATATTTAAAACAAAATTATTATATCAAGGCAGCACTTCCTAATTCCCTTGAGATTCTCTTTGGTTGGGCAAAAAGAGAATGGAGATCCATAAGTTAACAAAGGAATGACTGGAGATCATATATCTCCCATGGATCACTGAAGGAGCTCACCAGCCAGCGAAAAAAGACTGTGATAAGGGAAAGTGACTGTGGAAATAATCCAAGTCAGGAAATAACACTATCAAAAGTGTATCTAGTATTAAGAGAACCTAGAGTTCATAACCCTTTGTTTCTTAGCCATAAACTTATTTAAAAATAAGTAGTTAGTTGATGATGTAGATAAATCTCAAAAGAAACCAAACCAAAAAAAAGTGTGGGGGGGGGGATTCTTTTGTGTGATCCCACAGATAAAAATTCTAAACTATGAATACTAATCTACAGTGACAGAAATAAAATCAGTGGTTAACCAGGGTTGGGGGCTAGGGTGCATAGCAAGAATAGGGACTTAATTATAGCCAGAACAGAAGGAATCTTTTAGGATTGATAGACATGTTGGTTTTCTTGATCGGTAATGATATCTTTCCATGTGGAGATGTCAAAAATTCTCAAATAGTACAATATGTGCAAGTCAGTTATTGTATAACAGTTTTATCTTTCTCTGAAAGAAAAGAACAGAACACAGTTCATTGATCTTGTCATACATGGCAGACTTTCTTAACAGTATTGATAATTTAGACCAGAAAATTTGTCAGGAGATGGGGGAGGGGTGGGGCACAGATGCTGTGCATTGTGGGATATCAGTATCTATTATCTCATTCACTTCATGGCCACAGCACCACTACTGATAACCAAAGATGACTCTACACACTGCCAAATGTCCCTTGGGGGTGGAGGATCTTCAGTTTAGAGCTCAGTATCTCAGGAATTTAGCAAGTTTTAAAGGAAGCAAAGGAAGAAATGAAATTGAATCAGTGTGCATTATTCCATAGCTTCAGGCATAACCATGAGGATTACATAGAACTATAAGCTACATGACAGGAGGAAGGCTGCTGGAGGGTTCTGATGACCCTGACAGAAGTGGCATGAAGAACCACAGCCAGTTTATAGAAGAGGAGGACTCAAGACTTAAAGGAGGGAGATGAGAAGACTTTTAAAAAAATCTGGGATTTGTTTATAATTCCCAGATTATTCTTATTCATATTATTGTATTGGGTCTTTACAAGGCTAATGAGGAGAGGAGAGAGGAGAAATGGATCCTTACTTTTCAGATGCAGACATCAAGACTGAAAGTGTCTCTTAGTTTCGAAGTTCCTAGGCCTCTGAACATGTTGTTAGACCTCTGACTCTTACCAGGAAAGGAGAGTTTAGAAGGAATGCCTCACCTAGCCAGAATCTCCAGGTAGAAATCCTGAAAGTTTAGGAGCAAAACGATTCCAAATGGTAGGCTGCAAAATCATAAGGAGTTCAGGAAGTTTAGTTTAGGGAGGCATTACGGAGATGAAACTTGTCAACTGAAGAATGTATGTTGAGGAATGTTGAAGAACATTCTCTTCTGGAACTTAACAATAGGAGAAATTTACTTCACTGGAATGATTTCAAGTCACTGATGGGGGTCAGGAAGATAAATCAGAGGACAGGGCACAGCCTTTTTATTCTTTGCAGCAATAAAAAGGAAAAGGAAACTCAGAAGTGAGAGATGGAAGTTTGTGTGAATGGATATGCTAGATTCGACCTCAGCACACTGAAGAAAGGGCTAGATTTCAGGGCAGCCCACCTTGCCTTCTTTTCAACAGCCTTCATCCTTTGCTAATACACAAACATAGCATTTCATTTAAAAAGGCCTTATCATTCACATGTGAGTGCCACAAAGTCTCTGAACAAAATCTCTTCAGCAGTAAATAGAAATTTGGCAATGGGGTCTTTATGAGCCATGCAAATATTACTCTAGGATCCAGCCCCTCCTCTAGTCTCCAAAATATAAGTTACTTCTCACTAAAGGTTGACTACCTATCAAGCAAGTGCACAAGAGACTTTAATAACAAAGGCATTCCAATTAGAACTTCCTTATCAGAATTTAATGAGCCTCTTAATGGTGTATGTATGTTTATGATGCAGTAATATTTTGTGATCCATTTTTGCTTTTCTAAGTGCCTTTCTTCTGCAGGACTTCAAGAAATTATCCATATGAATTTTAAAATTTTATCATTATGAACTTTTACAAATTTATAGTGAGGCCGGGAGTTTGGCCTAGTGATAGAGAGCTTGCCTAGCATGCACAAAGTTCCGGGTTTGATTCCTTGGTACCACATTCATAGAATAAGCCAGAAGTGGTGCTATGGCTCAAGTGGTAGAACCCTAGCCTTGAGAAAGTCCAAGGACAGTGCTCAGGACCTGAGTTCAAGCCATAGAAATGGCAAAAAAAAATTTATAGTGAAACAGGATTACCAAAAAGGGGAAAATGCACCTAAGTCAATGCCTGCCCCTATTTATTCAACTCTGCTTCTTTCAGGTAAAAGCAATTCTCACTGTATACCATAGAACATCTATGCATAGTTATCTTCTTTCCTCCTTTGCTCTCATCACTGAGAAAGAGAAATACCACCTCTGCATTTTGCAGCAGCCTAATTCCATTAGGTTTCCTGGTTCCTCTTTGACGATGTTCTGAAGTTGTGTCCTCTCTGATCAAATCTCTCCATTCTGGTTCTTTTTTGTAACTCTAAATGAAACTATTGCATTCTCTCTCACCTAAAAAGACCTTTTCCTTTAAAATACCTTTTAAAATACTTAGTTTATTGCTTAGGTTAACTCTCCCCTTCTCTGCTTCCTTTAACCATCAGACTTCCTGACAAATTTTTGTCTACACCTACTCACTCCACAGTCTGCCAAGCTAGCTTTCACCCCCACAATTGTGGGATCAGTCATAGATTCAGGAATGACCTCGTAATCAGCAAATCACACAGCCTGCACACTCCTCTAGCTTGTTATATCTACTCACCTTTTCTTTCTTCTCTTAAATTTTCCTGAGAACTGTAGACACATTACAGAAATTTTAGAGACAAATGGTTCAAAACGATAGGGGGAAAAATGAACATTCACCATAACCATTTATCTTTGTTCTTTCCATTAACACTGTTTTTTTTAAGAATATGTTCCCCCCTAAAAAAACGAATACACCCAAAGAATAATGGGAATAAGAGAAAAACTCACTGTAACAACCATTAAGAATTTTCAGCCTTGCATTTCTGAGAGTGCAGCTGACCAAGGATTCCTACAGCTGGGCTCTGAAATCCAGCCAACATCCACAGCTGAGTCTGAGCCTAGGTTATGCTTCCTTCAGAGTTGCTCTCAACCAACCCCTGAGCAAGGCTCAGGCACATAGACAAGCCCATCCCCAGGGCACACATAGTTCCTTCCACAGCCAGCTTTGGCTCAAGGACTTCCGCCAACCTTGTTGAATTCTCCTTAGACTGCACTGTGATCCAGGACCTTGCCACCAAGGTCTTTCCTTTTTTCCATTTTCTTCTCAATCTGAACTGCTCTCTGCCTGGTCTGGCTCTGTCTCCATTTTGTCTCACACAGTACATTTAGACTGATCTACAACAACAGGTATCTATTTTCACAAATACTTGGAGACTATCAAGCAAATGCAGAAGCAAATTCGGACATGGAGTATGATCCCTACAGAAAGGGATGCTTGATAAGCACTGAGTCTATTTGGCTTGGAGACCCAGATTATCAGAGAAGGTAGAAACAAACTTTTTAAAAGCTTGTATGCAGAGAGTTAGGCCACTACATTCAATATTTCCTCTGGAAAATTGTCAGATCTAGAATCCTCAGATTAAGGGGTATATGCATACTCTCAGCTCTAGAAGGAAATAGTCATATTGCTTTCCAAAAGATTTATATCATTTTAAATGTATGAATGCATTTTTCATATATTTTTATTGTAATGAATAGAAGGGTTACATTATATTCACCAGATAGAAGGTGCATTACTTCACATACATTGATACCCTTTCTCATGTTTAATGCATTTGTTTTATAATAGTTTCTCTACTACTTGGTGTTTTCTCCCAATGACTTTTTTTTCACACTGAGTTAGGAGTCAAGTCTAACATCCTTTCATTTTCATACTTTTCATTTCAAGGTAGAATAAACTTGGCCTTTGGTTTCCTCTCTTCTTTTTGTTATTATTTCCCAAGTGGAGTAGTCAGTATCCTATATTTCACCACTTACTCCACCCTCCTCTGGTCTCTCTGACATTGCTCTTCTGCCATCCTTTTGGGCTCCTCCCATCCTCTTCCTCCTCCTCACCATAGATATCCATCTCCAGGATGCAATTCTGAACCCTATGAGTGCCTACTACTCTGGAGAAGTGTTTTGCAGAAGATAAAGCAGGACCCCTCTCCCTGCTGTCCATAAAAGACCCCGAGTCAATTCAAATGCGACTCATTTCCTGTGCTGACACCAAATGTCCAACATCCATTTTCCCAGTGTGGGCATCTCAAGTCTACCTCTTAAAGAACTTTCTAGAAATGATTTTTATGAGTTGGGAAACTGATGGTACTGCATTCTTGGATTCCTTTCTCTCACTTCTGATTCTTTTGCTCTGATGAATGCAGTTCGGCTGCCTCCTGGCTCTCTTGAAGTAATGTCACATCAGCCCTATTCTTCCAGACAGCGTTCCTGATCCTCTGACCCTCTCAGGCACTCTCAGCACTGTGGAAAAGCACTGTGGAATTCCCCTGGGCTAACGCAGAGGCATCCTTCTTGCAATCTGTCGGCACCAGGCCCAGGGCAGTGGCTCTCTGTAGTAGTTCCCCTTTTGATAAAGGCCTTGTGAGGAGTAGGGTAATGGCTGGCCTCTCCGTGTTTGTCTAAACACCACGTGATATCCGGAAGGCCTAATTAAATGTGACGGATATTATCAGCATCTGGCAGAGGGACAGAGCAAATACTAGAGTTGGCACCAAGCAAAGAGGAGAGGAGGGTGAGAGAAGAAGGCCACTGCATCTCCACAAGTAGCCAGGAGAAACACAGGTCTCTGTCATCTCCCTGCTGTGTCTGGTCTGAATCTGCTCCTGATACAGCTCTGAAGGGAGAGGTACTTCCAGTGGGGACCCATCCTTCCTCCTTGGGGACACACTCCTAAACCCTACATGTCCAGGACCGTCCTACGGCCACCGATCTTCAAAATCTGCTCTATCAATAGATCATTCAGATGCTGATAAAAATTGGCTCAAAATGTTTCGACCAGGGGCTGCACTTTCAAAAAAGAGCCTGGAGGAATATAATATTAATGTTACAATTTCTGTATTTTGAGAGATATCAGGAAGAAGGAAGGACACAAAGGACATCCCTTTTACCTCTAAGTACACACATTAGCCTGCTAGAAGGATGCTGTAGCATCCACTGGACAAGTTCTTTAAAAAAAAAATCCCTGTCTGTGTGCCTGAAAATTGGTGAATAAATTCATTTTCTCAAACTTTATTTCCAAATCAATATTCTCATGGTGTCTCAAATAAACTCTATTCCTTTGCATATACTGAAGTGTTCTTAGAGATCTAGAAGGTATATTAAAAGTTCTGAGCAATTTTCTAGTTAAAAAAAAAAACAACAACCTTATTTCACTTTTGAAACTCAATTTCCCCTGAACTTCTCTGGCTTTGACACCTTCTCCCTAAATACTGTCAATCAACACAATAGGAAACCAGTATCCTGTGGTACATACTTTGATTAATTCTACATCAAGGTTTTAAAAATAAAATCCTATTTCCCTGTTGGTTTGTATCATTATTTCAGGAAGTTTTCTGTCTTTTCTTGCATTTGCACTAATACTTTAGCTTGAATTTTTCATGTCCAAACCAGAGTCACAGTTTACCAGGAGGCTTTACCTAAAATGAGAATATTTGATTAATTATTTAACCAATTGCAACTCTCTTAGAAAAGGAAATGGCATGATTCCAGATGCTATTGTTTTGAGCATTCCCTAAATCATTCCCTCACTAATCCATTCACTCACTATTCTATTCCCTCATTAATCCATATACTCACTATTCTAACCTGCTATTTTCAGAAACACAGTGGTCAATGCTATTAATGTAGTGGTTAATGCTGGTATGTGGTATGATGAGTCACATCGCAGAGATAAGAAGGACAGGAGTCACTCACACTTGTAATCCTAGCTACTTGAGAGGTTGAGATCTGAGGATCACAATTCTAAGCCAGTTTGAGCAGGAAAGTCTATGAGACTCCTGTTTCCAATTAACCACCAAAAAGCCTAAAGTGAAACTATCATTCAAGTTGTGAGCACCAGACTTAAGCATTAAAAATCTAAGGGACAGTACCTAGGCCTTAAGTTCAAACTATAGTGCTGGAACAAAAATATAAATAAATAAATAAATGCCCTCATTCCTTCCTAGCTAATAAAGGATGGTTTGTGAGTCAAAGACAGAGAGTAGAATGAGGAATTTTGGTTGCAAGTAACAGATACTCCAACAAGCTTCAGAACAAGAGAAGATGATGTTCAAGGATGCAGATGACCTCTGGCAGGGGTGAGAGGCTTTGATTCTCTCTGTTTTCTCCCATCATCTCTGTTTTTCTCCCCAGAGTTTGGATCACTTCCAAACTCTGCCAGGCTTTCTCCATGAACCTGTAAGTATGGCAGTCTCCAACCCAGTCATATCCTTCCAGCAACATGATCAAAAAGGCTCAATCCCTTCATCAGCCTTCTCTCCCTCAGTCTCAAAGAAAGCTTCTGAGGTCCTAAACCAGCCATCACATCCACATCCTCTGCCCATCCAGGGCCCAAGTACTTGAGCCTGAAGCTCCAATTCCTCTCCTGCCCAAAAGATCTCTAAGGAGTCAATGGAGGTGACAATTGGACACATCTCTGGCTTCACTCTATGGAGAGAGTGAGATTGGAATGAAATCTCCAAGCAGGCAACAGAAAGGCGGTATGGAAGTACAGGGACCTGTTCAAATACACTGAAAGTGTAACTATCCATCATTTTTTTGTTGTTGGTCTTATTTTGGTTTGCTGAGGTATTTTGGTAGTTTTCATTTTGTTTTTTGTTTTTTGTGTGTGTGAGTCATAAGGCTTAAACACGGCCTGAGCACTGTCCCTAAGCTCTTCAGCTCAAGGCTACCACCCTCCCCTTGGGCCAAGCCCCACTTCCAGTTTTCTAGAGGTTAATTGGAGATAAAAGTCTCAGATCCTTTTGTGCCTCAGCTTGCTTTGAACTTTGATCCTCACATCTCAGCCTCCTGAGTAGCTAAGATCTCAGGCATGAGCCACTGTTGTTTTTGTTGTTGTTGTTGTTCCAGGTAGGAAAGTAAACAGCTCAGAAATGTAACTATGTTTTTCTTTCCTTCACTCATTCTTGTTTCCTCACCCCTATACTTCCCTTTTCTTCCAAGAGAAAAGTAAAACCATGCTGTTTAAGAGAAAAGAAATATCAGTTATAGCATTAAATGGGTGTGTATTCACAACTCAGAAAACCTTGTCTGTTCTACTTGAGATTCTTTTTAATTATGGCTTTACTAACTTCCTCCAACTCTAATGTTAATTTGACATCTAATGTCATTGAGTTTTGACCTATTGAGGTGTACAGAAAATAGATTTCATGATTCTATGATATTCCCAAAATAAATAAAGTTAGGATAAATGAACTGATTGCAACTGAAAAGCAACAGTCAGCAACAGAACCAAGTTAATAATCTTAACAGTCAAACATAACATACTGTAATACTCTATTTGTTGATGTTTATACACAATAGGCTTCTTTAACAATGCACAAAAATTGTTAGGTTTCATTCAAAAAACTTAATAAGGACTCCTAAGCTTCCCACATTTATTCAGTTGTAGAATTTCCATTTTAGTGCTTCTCAGATTGTGCTCTGGGAAGATGGCAGGTCAGAATTACATGGAGAGATGGTTTCTGAATTATAATCTCTTGGAGAAACTCCAGGAAAGCTTTATAAAAATACTAGAGCACCATAAAATATGAGACATTTTGCTCTAAAACTTGGGGAGGAAGAGCCAGATATGGGTGGTTTATGGGATTATACTTATAATCCAAGCTAGTTTGAAGGCTGAGATCTGATAATCAAAGCTCAATCAGCCCAGGCAGAAAAGCCTAAGAGTCTCTTCCCTCCTTTTAGCCAGCAAAAATGCCAGGAGTGGGGATGTAGATCAACTGGCAGAGTATCATCCTTGAGAGAAAAAGCCAACTAAGAGTGTGAAACCCCTGTACCGGCACAGGAGAGAAAAGAAGAACCTTGGTGGAAGAGTCTATTGGGATCTCTTGTATAGCATCGGATATTTTTATTTTGCTAAGGTAGAATAAACTAGTGAATTTCATGAATTTTATTTTGTCAGTAAAATGTAATTATCAATCCTATGTGTCATGCTGTTTTGAAGTTATGTGACAAATGTAGCTAAATGTAGCTTTAAGTATAGTGATGTAGGGCCAAAGTTCCTTGGATTTAAAAATACTCCCTTTTAAGTAGGTCACCTGTTAATGAGTAGGGAAAATATATTCCCTTATAACCAATTTTTATGATTAAAACAAACAACTCAATGTGATTTTCTTATATGGGATCCATTGCCGGAATTAAGATCCAAGTAAAATTAATCATAGATAGCAAGATTTTATGAAAACTCATCATGGTTGTGAGCTTTCTTCCACATGAACAATCCCACCTCATATAAACAGGATCTTATTTCCAAGAGAAGCTATAAGTTAATCATCTTCTTTAATTCCTCTGCCTCTCCCATGGCAATTCTTCCGAAGCTGTTGGTGAAGTCCATGCATTTGAGTGATAGAAGAACCTTAGCAAGTAGGTACCTTAACTGCTCTGCCTTCAGAGGAAGATGCCAAAGAAAAGCAAAGTCACATGACTGACAATCAGAAGGAAATCCCAAGGGTCCTGATTGCCCAATCCTTTCACTACAGTATACAATAAAAGGAACAATCCTTCCTCCACTATATACAATAAAAGGAACAATTTTTGGAAAAGCTTCCTGCTACCTCAGCTTCTCTACCCAAATGGGGCAAAGCTGAAAGGAGGTGAAACAACGTGACCTCAAAGTACTCATGGGTAATTACTTAGGCAGATAAGTTCACTGTGATTGAGAATAAACCAAGAATTTTTGTTAAGCTCTACCCATGTAGTTTACTCAGCCTGAATCTTATTTATTCCCTCTGTTGTTCAGAAGACATATAGATGGAAGCTCTGGAAGCTATGACTCAGAATATCCAGATCTGTTGATAGAATAAAACAAAAATACACCCATATGGTGTGTTATATTGCAGGCCATCAAATCAGGTGCGATGGCTACAACTGCTAAGCTAGTTGGGTCAAAATCAAAAGGGGTTCACAGTAGAAATTCCACTGAACTAGATCTTTGGTATACCACCCAAGAGTTTACCTAATGGGATGATGGAAGAGAAAATTGCTCCAAGCATTGGCAGCAGCATATGCAAAAATGAAAGAAGTATAAAGAGTCAATCAGCTAAGCAGTTGGACAAGGGCAATTCAAAGGCTTGACTATACAGAAAAGTAGTGATTGTGTGCCATGAAGAATGCTGTGGGAAAAGTCAAATGATTTCTTAAATAACAATAATATGCCATCCTTGGGCAAGAAACCACAGACCAGTGACTAAAGGAATCTACCTGTTAAGAGTTGAAAGAAGGGCCGGGAGTTTGGCCTAGTGGTTAAAGTGCTTGCCTACCATGCATGAAGACCCGGGTTCGATTCCTGGGTACCACATACATAGAAAAAAAAAAAGCTGGAAGTGGTGCTGAGGCTCAAGTGGTAGAGCTCTAGCCTTTAGAAAGTCCAAGGACAGTGCTCAGGCCCTGAGCTCAAGCCCAGGACTGGCAAAAAAAAAAAAAAAGAGTTGAAAGAAAGAAATCTGTTCGGTGCTTCTTGTCTTGAGAGCTTGCAAAGTCTATCTCTTCCTATAAAACTGCCTGGATTTCCAGAGTCAATACAGAATCCTTCGAAGAAACAGTGGCTTAATGGTCAGATTAGAGGGGAAATAATTCATTCCCATAGCAAATGCCCTGCCGGGTTGATATGCAGCTTAGACAAGATGTGAGCCAGGCACCTGTCATGAGGGTCTAGCCTACATTAACTCTTCCACTGGGGACGCTGCTGTGGTTAATGTAACATCTTCATTCATTCATTCATTCACTCACTCACTCACTCAACAATTGAGAAGGATCCAGAACTCCCCAACGCGTTCCTAAAACGTGGGCCCCCTGCAGATACTGAGCACGGGACCGCTCAGGAAAAGCAGCTGAAGGATGGAGTAGCTGGCTACCTTCCCAGGTCGAGGAGAGCCAGGGGAAGAGGAGGAGGGGCGGGCCAGGCCCGCCTGGTGGGAGGGCAAGCAGAGGGGCGGGCAGAGGGTACAGAGCGTATTTGGGACGGGTGCTCCAGAACCCCTGTCCCCGCTTCCGGAGCCCGCACACGGCCTGGGACGCCATGGGGACGTCCTGGGCGCAGTGGCGGCTGCGGGTGTGCGGGCTAATGCTGCTGCTGCTGCTACTGCAGATGCCGCTGTCGGGATCTCTGCGCGGGGCGCTCTGCCCAGAGCCCTGCAAATGCGCGCCCGACGGCGCCCTGCACTGCCCAGGCCCGCGCGCCGGCCTCACCCGACTGTGAGTACTGGGGGGGCTGCCACCGCGGCCCCCCACGGGGACACCTCGCTGTCTCGGGGCCTCCAGGCTCCTGGCTCCTTCCTCCTGTCCTGTGCTGGAAGCTGGAGACAGACACTGCATCGCACTTCCCCATCCTGAAGCCTGCTGAGACGCCCAAGTGAGGGCTCCTTGGTATCCTGAGCCCCCCTTCCCAGTAGCCTGGATCCCCTACTTTCCCCATCATGAAGCCCCAGGCGGGGGGGGGCTTAGAGCTGCCCCCCCAAATCCCAGGAGAAAGCCTAGGACTCTACCGCTGCTAGAGAGGGCATGGTTATGACGTTTTTCAGTGGGCTGGGGGGTTTGAGGGCATAGCCTGACTGATGGTGGCATCGTGGCCAGCCTGGCTAGCACAGGTTCCTGTGGCCTGGGGTCGTCTAGGAAAGCAGTGTGGTGATCTGGTGGTCGGGAAGCAGAGATGCTTGCAGGTTTGCACCTCTGGAAACCAGGGCGCATGGTCTTTAGGTGAGCCAGCAGTGAGGTGGTCAGCAGACTAGGCTCTAGCTGTGCTTTCCACCTCAGCCATGGTAGCTAGACAGTGAAACAGAGACATGGAGAAAGCAGCTTAACACAGTTACGGAGTAGAGACACGGCTTTTACTCCTAGGATGCCAAGAGTGTCGCCAGGTCTCGTTTGCTACACCTGTTGCACGATTCTGTTTACATGAAAAGGCCAGATGGACAGAATGGGAGTTGAGGTTGGGCTTGAGGGGTGGGGGCAAGATAGGGAGCCCGGGCAGGGGGCTAATGGAAGTAGGTTTAGGGATGATAAAAAAATATATATTCTAACAGACTGTGGTAATGGTTGCATGGAACATGCTTTTTAATTTTTATTTATTTATTTTTGCCAGTCCTGGGGCTTAAACTCAGGGCCTGAGCACTGACCTTGGGCTTTTTATCCCCTCTAGGCTAGCACTCTGCCACTTGAGCCACAGCACCACTTCCAGCTTTTCTGTGTATGTGGTATCAAAGAATTGAACCCAGGTCTTCATACATGCTAGGCAAACACTCTACCACCAGGCCAAACTCCAGGCCCTGAACGTGCTTTTTAAAAACAATGACATGGTACGCTTCAAATGAGTGGATTTTATGTTACATGTTTTGCATCTTGATATAACTGTCAAAAGAGGAAAGGAAAGCTAGGAGGAGAAATGCCAGAAGGATATCCAAACATCAAGAAGCTGCTGGCGGTCCTTCTTCTGTTCTAACTGCTTGGGATGGTGAGATTTGATGCTGAGACACTCCCGGGCCCTTTCTACCCCTTTGCACCCTCCGCAGCCTGTCAGGGGCCTGCTTTCTGGAGGAGTTCACCTTCCCTGTGGAAGTTAATGGCCTTCCGGGAATAATTGTGGCTGAGAGAATTTAAGGGTTGAGGGGTTTATATTAATTAGCTCCCATTAATTATCTAGTCAGCTCAGTTCCCAGAAGGTGATGACCATGCCGTTAGAATTGATTTCCATCAATCAGCAAATCCATGGAACCTGACTTCTGAGTTCCTGCCCTTGTCTTCCAGTGACCAACACTCCCGAGTTGCTCTTGAGAATGAATGATTATGCCACTAAAAGCCTTTCTCTCACTTGCCGAGTACATACACTGTTTGGAAGAAAAGCACGGTCCAAAGAAATAAAACCTTGCTCAAGGTCCCATGAGACGCTATTGAGTTACAAAGATAGCACCTTATCTTTATTATTATTATTATTTGCTTGTCTTGGTAAGAGAGTTACTTCTTCCTCAATTAAAAGAATGTAAATACTCCCAAATTCTCCAAACTTGGTCATCGGTGGAGAGCCCCTGTGGCTGAGAATGGGGAAGGAGTGGGTGAATCCAAGCTTCATTGGGGCTCTGCTTTTCCCTGAGATTTCCCAATGGCTCCCGACACCACACATACCAGCATCAAGAGAAAATCCCATTTCTGAAGAAACAAACCAGAATAGTTGAGTCCCATGGAACAGCCTGAAGAAGCATGCAGCCCCTCAAAAGATTTTACAGTGCTGACTAGGGCAGAGGGTAGAAATGGAGACCAGCAGAAGATGGGTCTTTGGGCTCTGAAATTCTTTACCAACCATGGGAAATTCTAGCATCCTTGACTTCCTACCTCCATAGACCCATCTTAGTGTCTATGATGGAGCGTGTCCTCTCTGCGATACTTAGAGACATAAAGCCAACATGGTAATCCTTACAAGGTGGAGCTTCTTGAGGACCAGAAGGCTGGGAGCTGGCTGTCTTTCAGGTGAGAACTTTGTGGAGATCAGACCCCATGTGGGCCAAAACTGGGTCACTTTGGCATAACACACTACATATAATATCCGTGTGACAAGAGTGATGCCTATGAAGCGATTAGGGGTGTTGTCACTTCAAGGCAATGCTTATCAAACTGTAATCATGGACCAGAAACAGGAGCAGCACCCAAGAAATAGAAGATGTAGACTCTCAAACCATGCCCAACATACTAGACAGAACCTCCGGGGGTGTCCACAGCAGTCTTCACGGGAAAAAGTCCCTTGGGCGAGCTTGATATATTGTTCTCCATAGAAGTACAGACTTCCTTGAGCCATGTGTTTCCCTACTCCACCTCAACCCCACATGTACAACACCCATTTACTGTGAAATAAAAAGGCATAGAGCCCAGATTGTGGCCTAGTAATAGCGTGCTTGCCTAGCATGCACGAAGCCCCAGGTTTGATTCCCTGGAACCACATATACAGAAAAAGCTAGAAGTGGCACTGTGGCTCAAGTGGCAGAGTGCTAGCCTTGAGCAAAAAGTGTCCAAGGACAGTGCCCAAGCCCTGAGTTTAAGCCCCAGGACTGGCAAAAAAAAGGCACAAAATTAAATTAAAAATCCCAAACTCAGATGAAAAATAAGCAGTATAGAGGAATTTTTTTTTTCTTCAAAGGGAAAAAGAAGAAAGAATCTGTGGGAAAAGACAGGCTAAAGATACAATGGGAAGGTGAATTTGGATTACAGGAGAGAAGCAGAATCAAGGACACATCTTAGCATAGGAATAGTTCTCAGTTCCAAAGTAATGGATAAAGAATAATTCAATATGGAAGCAAAGTACAAGACAAATAGGTTCATGCTGATATCTGTTCTTGGTGACAAGTGGCTGAAACAGGAAACCATTATTACAAGATAGCAAAATGCTATGAATACAAGATAGCAAGGGTTCACAAAAATAAGAGAGCGGAAATGTTAGGGTAAGGCATCCAGAAGAGAGGGGTGCACTGACTTACCCACGGAATTTGGATCTGCATAGAACAGAGAAGCACCCCTAGCATCTGGGATTTGGAAGAAGTTGAGTACTGCACAGGCATCTTAAAATTCTTCAGCATCCCTCAATTTCTGTTTTAATCACTTCAGCTCTTTTCAGGTGTCTCTATTTCCTAAAGTAGATAGAGACACTGTGCTGCTTCAATAGAAGGAGGGAAAATGTACATAGGTTTTAATTGCTTATCACTGACAAGGCCACCACTTAACAAAATTTTGAAAACGGCAATGTTCAAACTGCTCTTATCTTTCCATCCCTCCCTCCTTTCATTAAAAAATGTAAGTATTTAAAATATATGATGTAAGAAATAGTCTCCAACATTTCCACTCGTTTTAATTGGGGCAAAAATAACTGAAGAAACACTTATTTAATTTTTTTTCTTTTCCTTCTTGTTCTTAATAGTTCCAGGCAACTAGAAGGCGGGAGAGGGAAGAAAAAAAAATCTCACCTTGCACATAGTTATATAAAGATCTTTGTCTCTATGACAACAGAAAGGTTGATCGGCTTGATATGGAAGCAGTTTCTGAAAAATCTGTTAGTAGGAAAATGCTAATAATAATTGCTGCAATTTATTTTTTGCATCTTGTGCCTGCTAAATAGAGATTAAATCTTTAGACTTTATTGTAAAATACTATCTAAGCCTCTGGAAGGATGAACTGTGCATAGCCACCAGTCCAGTGCCCCAGGAAAATGCTAGACTCCTGACAGCTTTCTTGAGTGTATCATCCCATTCCATCCTCGGTGAAAATCAGGTGCCAGAGCTGTGTTCAATGCTCTATAAGATGTACAACTCTGAAGGCTGCTTCCTCTTCTTGAGGAGCTCACAGTCTAGATGGAAGCACACCCATAAGAGTGGTATTATCCAAGAGGGAACACATGGCTCTGTGGAGTTCAAATAAAGGATCAGTCTCCAAGGGAAGGCTGCATGGGAAAAGGGTGAGTGAGGAAGCTGGGCCCTGAAAGGAAAAAGCCAGATGAGTCCAAGTGAACAATAGGTTTAAGAAGCCTAGAAAAGCAAAGAAGAAGGCAGAAATCTCCCCTGTACATGCTTCTCTAGAGGGCTGTACAAACAAAAGAAAATTCTCAATATGTAATTCTGGACATTACTGTCGCCAGGCTCTGATGGCTCCTGCCTATGATGCTAGCTACTCAGAAGGATGATATCTGAGGATCAAAGTTCAAAACCAGCCTGGTAAAAGAAAGTGTTTGAGACCTGTATCTCCAATTAACCACCAAAAAGCCAGAAGTGAAACTATAGCTTAAGTGGTAGAACATCAACTTACCATTTAGGTGACAAAACTCAGAGACAGCACTCAGAGCTCAGTCTTTGGGTTCTGAGTTCAAGTCCTAATACTGACACAAAAAAATAACCATTGCTTCATATGTGCCTTTTCTGCTAGGGCAAGTATTTGAACCTTAAACAACCTAATATTTGAGGCGAGGTAACTTGGTAAGCTATTTAGCAGCATCCATTGGTCTCCAACCACTCAACGCTAATAGCTCTAGTCTCCCAAATGTTGATAAACAAAAATATCTCTAGATGCTTGCCAGGGGTGGGAGTTGCAGGTGAAGATTCTCCCACTATCCTTGCATTTTATTTTTGTGTCATGGGGAAAAAAAAAAACACTTTAAGAGGGCTTATTCAACTTAAGATTCCAAGAAGTTATGTATAATTATTAAACTGTTTATTGAACTACATAATAATAATACTGAATAGGCAACTGAATAAGAAAAATAGACCAATGCAAAAAAAAAGAGAAAAAAAACCTGTCAGTGTGTATCACATCTAAATGTCAATTTCTTAAATCTCTGCCTTAGACAATGGGGAGGTGTGGAGGTGTTCTGGGAAGAAAAGAGAGTTCTTTGTGTTTTGTGTTATGTCAGCATAGGTTCCAGAATGGACAGGCTGCTATAGTCTATGACTTGAAAAGGAATTAGTAGGCATATTATCTTAAGTAAAGACACACAGCATAATCATAGTATAACCTGTCTAAATTGTTTTAATTCAATGTTTGTTTTATACTCAGTAGAGAGGAATTGATCCCTCACCCAAGATTCATAAAAAAAAAAAAGTAACCAAAAACAAACAAGCAATAAAGAAAAACACCAGGGCAGCTGGGACAGATGGAGTTTCAGTGCAGGAAACATCTGACATTTCCCCGTGTAGGGAACATCAGGAAGTCAGCCCAGTAAAACCATCCACAAGATGGAGACAGAGCCATCCAAGCTCTGATAAGGACAGCTAGGCCTGACCTTTAGCCTCCCTACAGATGGAATGAGCAGAAAAAGAATAATAATCCCTAATTCCACGAAGTGTAGTTTCCACTTTTCTTTACCTCTCAAAAAAAAAAGACCCAAGGGAGGGTTTGAAGTTTGATCTTGAACTTGAGTTCTATCTCAGTGTTCCCTCTCGGCCATGCTTTAAAGGCCATTCTTAAGCCTGATTGTGGTTCCTTCTAGGAAACTTTGGAAGAATCTGATTTTATTACTTTAAAAAAAATCACACTTAGAAAAGTGAAAGACAGCCCCTAGTAGGACACTAAAAAACAAATGAGCCCCTGAAAATTCAATGGAAGTATGTAGCCAGTAAGATTCAGAGAGGAATCTCCTTGACGTTGGACTCAGGTTCTCTGAGAGCAACAACTCCTGAAGCATTTTATCATTTTCCCCTCTTTCCATCCAAACTCCAATCAATTCAAGACTCAGTTCTGTACTTTTTCCCACATCTTTCTGCTGCCCAAGCCCTTCCATTTATTTACCTTTGCTTCTTATAATGAAGCAGAAAGAGTTTCTTTCCAAACCACGATCTCCTGGAGAGGTGACATGTGTAAACTATGAGTCACAGTGCTATGGATAGGCCCTGTTGATCACTTGTGGACAGGAGGAAGCTGGCTCCATTGGACCTCACATCTCTGCTCCTGCGGTCCCCCTTGGTTTGAGAAAAGTACAGATTTTAATGGAGATTTTCACAAATTTTTCACCAGTACATTTTTTCCTTGCCAGTCCTAGGACTTGGACTCAGGGTCTGAGCACTGTCCTTGGTCTTTCCTCAAAGCTATTGCTCTACAACTTGAGCCACAGCACCAGTTCCGGCTTTTCTGTGTATGTGATACTGAGGAATCCAACCCAGGGCTCCTTACATGCCAGGCAAGCACTCTACCACTAGGCCACATTCCCAGCTCCACCAGTACATTTTTTTTGCCAGTCCTGGACTTGAGCTCAGGGCCTGAGCCCTGGCCTTGGACTTTCTCAAGGCTAGAGCTCTACCACTTGAGCCTCAGCACCACTTCTGGCTTTTTTCTATGTATGTGGTACTGAGGAATTGAACCCAGGTCTTAGTGCATGCAAGGCAAGCACTCTACCACTAGGCCAAACTCCCAGCCCCCAGTACATTTTTTTTTTAAGAAGAGGACTTTTTTCAAAGTCACATCATCAAGCACGTGGGCTATATGCCTTGATGGGCAGCTTCTAGCAGCTCCTCTACAAGAGTCCTCATTTACTCCCAGCTTCTACCCCACTGGAAAATGACACCCCTCTCAGGTTGAAGGTCACTTAATAGCTGCCCTTTGTGGATCTTTAATACCACCTGAGCCAAATGCACAGGAATCTAATTTAGAAATGGAACTCAACTTGCTGCCATGGCCTTTTAAATACAGTGAGGTGATTCTTGGGTTCCCAGCATCTCATGAGCAGAAGTGGACAGCATCTCTGAGTCCACAGAGATGAAAGACTGTGTGTGTGACATAGTCACAGGACACAAAGACTGATGTGAAAGGGCAGAGTCCAACACAGCCCTGAAATAATCTGAATTGATTAGCAGAACAAATATGGGCTAACCAGGTCCTAACACCAGGCCCTCTTCCTTCTAATTTGCACTGCAGGTGTAAGTGAGTGCTGTCTGGAAATAGGACATGACGAGTTCTATCTCTGAGTGGGGCTGATTGCAGTGAGGCCAAACAAGACAAGGGAGGTGAAAAGTAACAGGAAATCAAGGTTTCACACAATAGCAAAGTATTACTATAGCAATCTAATGATTTTGAGAAGGCTGAAAATCCACAGTCCATATATTAGGTGGGATAATAAATATTTATCCTTTATGAGAGAAGTCCAGTAGATCAGTTATGTTTCTCAGAGGTGTTAATTAGAGAAAAGGACCCAATCTCTCAATCTGAGAGGTGACTAAAATAGAATCTCAAAGTATCTCAAAGTATCCTGAAGTCTAATATTCTGGCTCTTTCAGTCCAGATGTAGCCATCTCTGAAACATGTTGATAGAATGTTTCCAGCTGTATCTGCCCAGTAAGGCATCCAAGAGTCTTTCCTCTCACTTCCCATCACACTGAGCAATGTCTAGACTCAAGCTGGACACATAGAAAACCTGCTCACCAGGCACCGGTGGCTCATACTTGTAATCCAAGCTCCTTGTGACACTAAAAGACTCATGGTACAGCTGGAAGGTCAATTGCAACTGAAAAATATAAGACCCCGTCCCTCTTAATGAAGGGCCAGCTGGTATCTGGCACGCCTGCCTGTTGTCCCAGCTGCACAGAGTCCTAGTATAGATGGAGCATCCTCCCCCTGATCACGCTCAGGCAGGAATCAAGACTCATCTCAAAGAAAACCAGCAAAAACACCTATTTGGAAAGCATGAGGACCAAGCCAGGTGCTGGTGGCTCACACCTACAAATCCTAGCTGCTTAGAAGGCTGAGATCTGGGGACTGCGGCTCAAAACCAGCCCAGTCAGAAAAAAAGTCCCCACGAGACTCTTTTCTCCAATTAACCACTCAAAATAAACAGAATTGGGGCTGGGACCCAAAATGGTAGAGCACTAACCTGGAGCTAAAAGCTCAAGGACAGCACCAAAGCCTTGAGTTCAAGCCCCATGACCAACCAAAAAGAAAATAAATGAATGAAGGAAGGAAACAAGGGAGGGAGAGAGGGAGGGAGAGAATGAGAGAGAGAGAGAGAGAGAGAGAGAGAGAGAGAGAGAGAGAGAGAGAGAGAGAGCCAGAGTTGAAGCCTTAGTATTTTCTCTCCTAATCTGCCTATCTCTCTCTTACACACACACAACACACACACACACAACACACAACACACACACACACACACACACACACACACACACACACCAGTTCAACAGTTCAGGTTCAGCACTGGTATGTGTGGCTTAAGTGATAGAGCAGAGAGCTTTCAGCCAAAAGGAAAAAATAGGAAGGAGGGGATAAAAGAGGTGGGGGGAGGTGGGGGGGAGAGAGAGGGGGGGGAGAGATGGAGGGAGGGAGGGAGGGAGAGAGGGAGAGAGGGAGACCTTCAGGCCATACTAGCTGAAATGTTCAAGATAGAAAGCAGGATCCAGAGTCCCTGCCCTCCAGGAACTGAGAGTTTTCCAGCAATGGGAGAAGGACAAATCTCACATGACTGCAGTGAAAGAAATGGAGACGGTGATGAAAACTAGACCAAAGTGATAAACAGGGTAAGGCTCAGAGGAAGGAGCCTCCTCTTTTAACTAGAGTACCTAAGAAGCTTTGATGGAAGGTCAGCTCTAAGGCCACCTTTCTAGGGACAGCTGAACACGTGTGGTTCCCATAAGCTCAGGGCTGGCCTCTGACATTGGCTTAAAGATAGGAGTATGTTATCACAATCCAAATCCAAGGCCATCTGTCAGTGGCTCCGTGGATTACTTCACTAAGGAAATTTAGGATAAGCTTCTTATAAATGTTCCTCTCATTTAGGAGCATCAGAAATCAGCACTGACAAATTCCATCACAGGAGATTAACTTCATAGAAGGACGAGGGACTAGAAAGATCCAGAAAGAATCTGGCATTTTAGTGATAGGCCAAAAAATGTTTCTCTAGATTCCACCATAAAACTGAGCTAATTCAAGCTAGTCACCAGTGGCTCATGCCTGTAATCCTGCAACTCAGAAGACTGAGATCTGAGGACTGCAGTTCAAAGCCAGAAGTGGAGGTATGGCTCAAGTGGTTGAATGCCAACCTTGAGCAAAGAAGGCCAAGGGGCAGTGCCCAGGCCCTGAGTTCAATCACCAGGACTTGCATAGAACAAGGTGGGAGGAGGCAGTCCAAGACTCTTCCTCCCTTTCCCTTTAAGTTCCCAAGAAAGAGAATCTGATAAGCCAAAGCACATACAAGTAACCCCTTTCCAACCCATAGCAAACCTGCTGGTCAATGAGACTTTTCCACCATGATGCAACCTTCAGTAACATGCTTGTAGAGACAGACACATTCTTTTGTTTTCATATATTTTTATTGTAACTAATGAAAGGGTTACATTATATTCACCAAATAGAAGGTGTATTACTTCACAAACATTGATACCCTTTCTCATGTTTTGGTCCCCATTTCCCTCCCCCACCCCCACCCCTCATCTTGTTTTCTCCCCTTCCCTATCCTATTTCAAATAACCAAATAAACATATATACAATATATCAGATAGCAAGGTAAAAATGCTATAACAATATGAGATAATCAAGGGACAGCAAAAGAGATGAGAGATAACATAGTACATTAAGGACAACCATCACTCATTATATGGCTTTTGTTTCTATATCCTAGAGGTCCTTTCATTTAGCGTCATTCTATATGGCCTTTTGTATCAAGGTTTTGCTCTATTGTAAATCTCTGCTAGGAGAGCCTAAGGTTTCTACTGATTATGACAAATGAGGGAAACCATTGAGCCTATGTTCCTTTGAGTCTGGCTCACTTCACTTAATATGGTTTTTTTCTAAGAGACAGAGGTATTCTTGAAGTAAGCAATCACATGCATCAGTATCTACCAGGGCAAGTGGATTTGTAAAGAATAAAGGTGCACATGCCAATAGTTCAAGTACTTCAAACCAATCCTCAATTTAATTAAAAGTATGCAATATATCCATTGCAAGTGATTATTTACATGTTCCCTCAAAAACAAAAGAATGTTTTAAATGTCGAAAATGAAGAACTTGTAATGAAAAAACTTCCTGAACCATAACTGTAATGTCACTGCCCTGACAACATAATATTCTCTGCTTCAGAAAAATATTTTTGAGAAGTCATTACAGATGACACAGACATTCCCCAGGGAGAATTCAACATGTAGCTTTATTTACCAGAGTTATTCTTGTCATGTTATATTATTGCTTAGAGAATTCTAGTTTAAGGGGGTAGAATGGGTTATTTTGCTTTGTGGGTTTACAAAACTTTAAATGGATTTTGAGTAAGGGCTCAGAGAATGTGTGCCATTTTGCTCTGAGACTTTATATTTTTAATTTAGTGGTTGCACATATGATTTGGAAGTCTGCTATCCAAGGAATCTTCTTAACATCTTGGCTCATATAATAATTCATAAACTCTTCAGAGCAGCTTGCTGGATGTTCAGTAGCTTGCTGGATGTTCTGGAATAAGATCTTGGAGGAGTCACTCAGACTGCACTTTCCAGTAGGAGAGTTCCAACTGACTGAACTTTTTTAAATTAATGAGCAAATGTAAACCCTACAGAGTGGCTCCCTAGAGTTGAAACATTTATTGAAAAGTTTTTTGTTTTGGGTTTTTTAAATCATTTCCCTAAATGGTTATTAGGTAATACCTTAAAGAGACATCTAGGCCCTAAAGAAAAACAGTAAGAGACAAACATCCATGGCACAAACCTATAACACCAGCTACTCAGGAATCAGTAAGATTATGACTATGAGCCTCTCTGGGCACAAAAGTTCTTTAGACCCATATCAATAGAAAACCTGGATGTGATGGAGTATGCCTATCATCCTAGCTACAGGAGGAATCATGGCCCAGGCCAACCCTAGGAAAAAGAAAGCACCTATGGGGGAAAAAAAAGCAGAGCAAAATGAGGTAAAGAAGTAAGTTCAAGTGGTAGAATGCCTGCCTAGCAAGCATGAAGTCTAGTGCTGTAAATTAATGAATAATAAATTCAATAAATCCTATCTATAACCAGTGGGGAATCAACAGAATCAAGTCAGGGACAGGCACAGGTATGATACAGACTAAGGGTGTGACTCATGAAAAACAGAAGAGTCACTTCCAGTGTGCTGAACACATCCACTCTCACTTCCTGCCAAGGAAGTAGAGCTGTCGTGAGCTGTAGCCAAGGTAGCTTAAACCTTTGACAGAGAGCAGCTGTGAATTAACAGCACTTACTGAGTTCCCATCTTGTGCTAGATGTTATATTAGTGTTATGTAAACATTTTTAATCTGATCGCAAAACTCTGCAGACTTTACAATTAATTACGCATATTCTTTGAGTCTGGAACAAGGCTATGATTTGATGCCAGGCAGTGGGGCTGCAGAGTCAGCACACCGCACTGCTCAACAGAGGAAACACAAGCTGTATCTCCAGTGTAGAATCTGGACCAAGGCTAGAATCTGATCTGACTTCCAGACAAAGGGGGAGATTTGCCAGATGGTGGGAACAATATGAGTGAAGCAGGAAACATGAAGCCAGTTCAAGAAGCACCAATACTCTGATGACCAGGGGAACAGAGAAGATATGAGTCCCATAAGTTTACATGTCTAGTAACCACATTTTAAAAAAAAAAGGGGGTGACAGGCAAAATAAAATTTTAAAATATTGTATTTAATAATGTATGATGTCATTTAAACCTAAAATCCATACCAAAAATGTTAGCGATTCAGCAACCTTTTTCTTAACAAACCTTCAAAGCTTAGTGTACATATACATATATTCATACATACACACTATATATAGTATATGTATACTATAGTATATATAGTATATATGCATATACACATATATTATATATATATACATATCGTGTACTATATACATACTATACTATATAGTATGTATGCATACACTATGTATTATATATACTATACATAATATATATATACTATATAGTATATATTTTTTACATAGTATATATATATACTATATATAAATATATACTATTATATAATAGGTACAGCTCATCTCACTTCCTGATTAATGGCTTCCATACTGAACGTTAAAGTCTATTGTAGGAACAGGGTGCCAGTGGCTCACACCTATAATCCTAGCTACTCAGGGGCTGAGATATTAGTATGGTGGTTCAAAGCCATCCCAGGCACAAAAGTCCCTGAGACTCTTATCTCTAATTAACCACCCAAAAACCAGGAGTGGTGCTGTGTCTGAAAGTGGTAGAGCACTAGCCTTGAGCAAAAGAGTTCAGGGACAGTACCCAGGCACTGACCTCAAGTCCCATAACCAAAAAAACAAAATGTAAAAGAGAAAGAGAAAAGTAGATGAATATGACAAACAAATAAAAACTGAGAGTTGAATGCAAGTGATTCTGACATATGAACCTAATAAGTGTGTCTCATAGTCACCAAGCAATAAAGTCACTTGACTGTATTTTTAAGAAGCATTCCAAACTTTTCTGAAACAGAGCTTCATCTACTGGATGTCTATCTATACTAACTTCTTATTTCAGATAGGATCACAGCATCAGCTCCTTCTAGGTAAAAGCTGAAGACATGAAGCCGGTAAAGGGAAACAGTCCTCCTAATGAAGCTACCAACTAGATTTAGGCCCTGGCAAAGCTTAAAGTTAAAAATCAAGCAGGAGAGCCACTTTTCTTTCCATTCTAAGATGAAAACAAGTTTATTATTATTACTGAGGAGGTTTGAAAAGAACAGAGACATTTTTAAATCTGTCAAATGTAGAACAAGATCTTATGTAATAAATACCAAAACATGCACATTATTTTGATATATAAATAATTAAATAAACCCCTCCTGTTTCAACATGCTCATTAGTCACAAAAGAAAATTGCCCTCCTGGGATTTCTCTTTACTGTCCTCTGATTTTATATCATTTTCCAGTTGGGGCTGTGATGGTTAATCTGGATTGTCAGCCTGACTGGATTAAGAGATTCCTAGGCTTAGTGAAGCTCACCTCTGAGGTGTCAATAATGATATTCCCAGAGATTACTAGATCCTGATAGCTCTGATCTGGTGAATTAATTCCTAGGATTAATTCCTAAGTGCATACATAATATGATGACATTATTGAAAGGTGGTAGAAGGTATTATGTGGAGAAATGCTAGTTGGAGAAAGTAGGTCACTGAAGTTGTATCTTTAGGAGCTAAAACTTGCCTTGTCTACTCTTTGTATTCCCTTTTTCCTACTTTCCTGGCCATCATGATATAAAATTCTTTGCTATATCACACCCTCCCTGCCATAATGGAATGACACCTCTGGAATCATGAACCAAAATGAATCCTTCCTCTGTTAAGATGTTTATGTCAAATATTTTGATCAAGAAGATGAAGAACTAACTAATACAGGGTATACTTCTGGCAATAAACTAATCGTCCGTGGAGAATAGATGATTGTTTGTAGCTGTCTTAAATCAATAATATGGATGGTTTTCTTAAACAATTAGAAGGTAGTGAGTGGAAATATTTCACCTCTGCCATTTGTCAAGCAGAAGGAAAAGAGAAGGCTTCAGGAAGGTGACTAGCTATCACATTCAGGCTTTGGAGACTTCATGTGACTGCTGGATGTGGGCCCTGGCTTGCCTCTCCTTCAGATACTGCTGGGACTATGGGCCATAGATGATTCTGCCCAGAGAATCAGCTTTCACTCTACCAAAAAAATACTAATGAAAGTGAAGGACCCATACTTATCACTTGCTTTATGCAATACCCATCTTTCAAATAAAGAATATCAATAGAGCCATATTTTTCATTCATCTAAAGAATTTGCTATTTAAAGGATTCATGCAGTGAATCTTTCTGTAGGACAAAGAATCCTTTAATAATGCAAATTTTTCTCTGCTGATATGGTTTTATAAAGCAAGAATTTCCAAATCTATCAGTTTCTTTGAAGGGGAATTTTAGAGCCCTCCTAGAGAATAATGAAGATCTCTCACTAGAGCCAGTGAACTGGACAAACTAGCTCCTTCCAAGGTTGTATTGAACTCAAAAGAAAAGAAAGAGAGAGAGTGTGTGTGTGTGTGTGTGTGTGTGTGTGTGTGTGTGTGTGTGTGTGAGAGAGAGAGAGAGAGAGAGAGAGAGAGAGAGAGAGAGAGAGAGAGAGAGAGAGAGCGCCAAGCCCCATCTCTGAGGATTCAAGAGACATTAGAAATAACTAGGGAGGGCATGATAAGCCGAAATTATTTTCTTCGAGGTAATTGGATTTATCTGAATGATACAAATTTTCCCAGACTCTGGCAGAAAGAGCAGTAGGCATTTGGTGTTCGGGTTGATTAGTATAAAAAATGGAGAGCCAGACGCTAGTAACTAATGCCTTTAATCCTGAGATCTGAGGCTCACTATTGGTTGGCAGCCCATCAGGAAAGTCTGTAAGACTCCTATCTCCAGTCAACTACTGGAGGAAAAGAAAACAGAGCTGTGGCTTAAGTGGTAGAAAACTAGCCTAGAGTAGAAAAGCTCAGATACAGTGCCCAGACCCTGAATTCACCACCCCTCGCAAAAAGAGAAAGCAAGAGAGACAGAAAGGGAGGGAAGGATGGAGGGAGGAAAAAGAAATGGAATCAACAGGAAAAAATGGTGGTAAGAAAAAGCTCTAAAGATAGGGCAGTGCTTCTGAGAAGTCCTACTGTGAAAGAAGAGATTGCACCTTTATCCTACACAGTGGCTTGTCAGTGGATAAGAGTGACTGAGGACAGAAGACATGATCTTTAGTGAGGTAGAAATCTGTGATGAGACTGTAGTTCAATTGAGACCTTCAGCCACCATCTCTCTCCTGTAAGATAGGAGAGTGAACCACTGTCCCAAAGGGTGATTTTGTCAGCACACAAGATCATGGACTTTAAGAACTAATCTACTACACAAGACAGCCCTTGCACGGGGTTCACATCTGTGCCAGGAGTCACTGTTTGAAGGATGGTGCTAGGTTGATCCCAACCAGACAGCAGTCAGGAACCCATGTGGGACAGCATCGCCTCCTAAGTGGGTGAGACACAGGATCAGATGTACCATTTGGGAAGCAAGGAGGACAAGAATGAGCAGGAATCCTATTTCCCAGATGGACTGTCGTAGCTACCAAGTGGGCTACAGATTATGGATTCAGAGTGAAACAAACCCAAAAGTGGGGTGGGCAGTATAGTGAGATAAATGTAAGTCATGGATTTTATCCACGACTAATGACATGAAAAATCATCGTTGTTTATTCAACTATCAAAACAAATGACTTCATGAGGCCACAGCCATGTGCTTCCTCAGCTGTCTTTATTCACTTTGTAAGAGAGAACTCCCACCCAACAAGTTCAAACTCATGATGGACCCGTACAACTGTAGCCTGTGTGGTAGCCCCAGAATCCATCCAGGCATGGAACCCATTCGAATTCCCGCCTTATTTCCTACCAGACAGATGCATCATCTGGGTGGTCACTCCTTGTTTAAAACAGAAAGGAAAATGCCCTTTATTTTATTTTTGTTTGCTTTATGCATAACTCATTCTCTTTTGGACTCAATAGCAGAAATGTTGAACTAGGCTGGGAGTGTGGCCTAGTGGTAGAATGCTCCCAAAGCCCTGGATTTGAGTCCTCAACACCACATACACAGAAAAAAACAAGAAGTGGCACTGTGGCTCAAGTGGCAGAGTGTTAGCTTTAAGCAAAAAAGTTTCCAAGGACAGTGCCCAGGCCCTGAGTTCAAGTCCCAGGACTGACAAAAAAAAAGAAAAGAAAAGAAATGTTGAACTTTTTTTTCTTTGGGCCTCTTTCCACTCCCCCCTCTCCCTGACTTCTGCTCTGTGTCAAATGATGCTGACTAGACCTTTCCACGCATTTAGAAACTTTTAAAAATAAAGCAAGTAAAAAGAGACAAAAGGAAGGAGTCAGGTGGTCCATCAAATGAAACTTTTCCTTGTGTTTCTCAGGTTAAATGAATTCATTTTTCATTCAAGAAGCACAATCATCATCCCACAGCTAGTCTCTCTCAGGTTTTCCTTTTTAAATCTCCTCCCACTTCTCTTCTCTGTTCTCCATAGATAATCCTCCTAATGTATGCTCATGCATCTTATTGTTTAATATGTAATGTTTGGGGGCATACAGTTTAGTTTTCCAAATCATGCTTTACGTATCTCATTAGCTCCTTCCTTGTCTCTTTCAGTCCCTTCATTGTCTTTTTTTGGCTCCATGAGTCTAGAGTCCACTGTGGTTGTCTGTGTGCCTTTAGATTCTAGACTCTGATCTGAGTGGCTACTGGCTCTGTTAAGTGTACACTGCTACAGTTTTCTTGCTTCCTCACCAAATCAAGGGGGGTCCCCAACTCCCTGATATGACAAGGCTATGAAAATGTCTTGTATAGCTTACCCTCTCCCATCAGTGTAAGAATTTATATTTGTATCATTTATATTTGCTAAGTGTTTCTGATATCATGAAAGAACAATACGGACATCCACTGAGCTGGGAGCACCTTCAGTAGGAAGGTGCACTCTCGGGGGGAGGGAAATGGGGACCAAGACATGAGAAAGGGTATCAATGTATGTGAAGTAATGCACCTTCTATCTGGGGAATATAATGTAACCCTTCTATTAATTACAATAAAAATATATGAAAAAAGGAAGGTGCACTCTAATGCTCATAAGGAAGGTGAGCGCCTTTGTCATGATCATGCACACCTGCCATCCTAGTTATTTGGGAGACACAGGTAGAAGGGTCTTGGTCTGAGAACCCACACAGTCAATATCGGGAGACACTCTGGAAAGCAAACTAAAAGCTGGAGAACTAGTGGGGGCATGGCTCAAGTGACAGAGCCCTTGCCTAACAAATGAGAGGCCATAAGTTCAATCCCTAGTTTCTGAAAACAACAAAATAAAAATTAAAAAAAAAACAAATCACAGTTGGATAAGAGAAACAACTGATAATGCCCTATAGCACAGTAGGTTAGCTATGTTTGACAACAACTAATCGCCTATTTCAAACTAATAGGATTTTGAATGCTTACAACACAAAGAAATAATACATGTCTGACGTGGTAGATATGCCAGTGACCCCAAGCTGATCATTATACGTTACATTTGTGTATTGAGATAGCACTCTGTACCCCATAAATGTATATCTGCTACATGTTGATGAAAAACATTAAGACATAATACATTACGACAAACAAAAAAATTATGGGTCACACCATGAGCAGACAAATTTACATATAGAAAACAAATACTTGAATGCTTAGGAACTGATGCCAACCGAAGACAAATGAGAAACGAAAATATCTTGGAAAAAATTTTAGTCATTGGGGAAAGTATTTGTGGCTGTTTTTGGATTTGTGTATCCAGATTCTCCATAGAGCTCTCTAGATACACCTCTGCTGAAAAAAAAAAAAAAAAAGTACAATACACCTGCCTCCCCTCACTTCTCTGGTCTCAGGGGTCTTGCCTGACCCAGCCACATGCACAAAGTTGCATGCTGTTCCCTTGGTGTCTCTTTTGTGGTGGAGATTCTATTTTCATTCTCATCTCAGCTGCCTCTCCTGGTGTGCAGCATCGTATCGACATCAACAGCAAAATTTCATCTTGCACCAGGTCATTCTGCAGTCACTGAGGACAGCCAGTGCATGATCTACAGCTTCTCTCACTTCCGTCCAACCTTTGCTCCTCATCCTTCATCCCTCCATCCATCAAGAGCCTGGGCAACTTCCCCGGTCAAATCTAAACCAAACTACTCCTCTGGGAGCCACAGCAGGCTCCTATTTGGAAGAGGAGACTGCCTGCTGCAAGGCTCCAGCTTCTGGGCTCCATTTGCATGAGTAAACAGCTCTGAAGGGTTTGGTTTGAAGCTTTTATGTAAACACTCTCCAAAATATGTTCTGCACTGCATTACCCGTAGCAATAAAGATTCTGGAATCAGAATTTGGCTGTCAGTTTTATTGATGTTGAATGGGGTACGGTAGAATACAGCTTTCTCTTCTGGAAATTTATTGCCTTGGCAGTGTAGAGAGTAATAAAATTGTGTTTTTAATCAGGAAGCCAAGCAGACATGATTCCAGAAGAAATATAGGAAGCAAACATGCTATTGCAAGAAGATTTCTCCCTCCACTGTCCCTATTCCTCTCAGATCCCCTGTTAAATAATTTGGGGTGTTGAACAATGTGCTTGGTGGGACTGATTCAGAGTTTGGATTGTGAAATTCTAGGCTGTATCATCTATTAAAAAAAACCTGTTGAACAAAAGCATTTTCTGAAATTTTTTTCTCCTTCCTTCCTCCCATTTTCCCTCCTTCCTTTCCCTCTCTTCCTTCCTTTTCCCTTCCTTCCTTCCTAGCTTCCTTCCTTCCTTTTCTCTTGCTTATTTTTGGTCCAAGACCCAAACTTGAAATCAATATCTGATACATTACACTCATCAGTAGGCCACCCTACCACCTGAACCACACCTCCAACCCCATTTTCTTTTGATCAAGGCTGGCACCCTACCACCTACGGGACAGCTCCACACCTAGCTCCGTTTGTTGGTTGGTGGTTAAATCGGCAGTGATAAGACTCTCACAGACTCCCCCACCCCTAGCTGTGTTCCTCAGACCTCAGCCCCTGGAGTTGCTAGGATGGCAAGTATAAGGCATCAGTATTTGGCCTGAAATAAAATTTCTAAAATGCCTCTTTCTTCAAGGGAAGAGCTACTGGTAAGTAGCTTTGTGAGAAGAACCAAGAGGGAGACATGCTTCCTTCCCAGAGAATCTGGGTCACAACACCCACTACCACCAGTTTCAATCACATGTTTTGTTCAAGCTAGAGCTGCACAGCGGAAAGGGCACTTGGGTTGTTACGAGTGACTTCATCTCCTCATCACCCCATTTCTTCTGCTATCAAAGGGCATAACCCCTTCACACCATCATGATGTAGATAAAGTAAGGTTGTGAGTATCCATATCTCACACAGTAGCTTGCACTACTAGTAGAAAGTTTCTTGGACATCTCACCTTCGAACTCTGCTCATCAGCAAGGAAGCGTTCTTCCTTGTGAAGGTCATCCCTGCTTCACGTACATGTGAAAGCAACACAAGATCTCTTGCCTCTTTCCTTATGTTCCTCTTCTCCTCTCATGTTCTCATGGTTTCTCTCTGACAGTCATCAAGCCCAGATCTCAAATGACTGCAGATTTTTACTCAATGTTCAGCCCCACCTTGCAGAAGCTCTCTCCTGAGTTTCTTCCACCCTGGGTTCCTTCAATGCTCACACATTATCTTCTCACTGGCTTTATATCTCCATTTTTTAAGACTACATAGGTTGTCATAGGGGCTGTGAGGGTTGAAGGAAGTGCTCTCATACACGTACTCCCAGTGACTACAAATGCCCAAGTGAGTTGGAATAACACTGCATAGACAGCCTGAGGAATACAGTGTGGGTCAAGATGGGAGCACATTCTCAGGGTGTCCTCCTTTACCTTCCCCGCATGTTTTGCAATCATGGTATCACCACTCCCCACATGTATTTCTCCACCTTATCCCAAAGAGCCTCTTGTCCCTCAGTGACTATCAATGATGTTCAGCCTTGCCCTTAACATGAGCTATCAGATCTAATCCCCACAACAATCCTGTGAAATAGGAATTAGTACTCTAATATTATGGATGACAGTGATTGAAACAAAGTCCTTGAGTAGCATGCTGGGATTACATAGCCAGGAAGTGGAGCCGTGGAGATCTGATCTCAAGCAGGTCTCAAGACACATTCTTTGATTAAAGACCCAGGAAGAAGTCATAGTGTATATCATTATTGATGTAAGTTAGAATTCTCAACCTGAATTCAGTCTTTAACCCTATAGACAGACATACAGACAGACAGACAGACAGACAGACAGACAGACACACACACACACACACACACACACACACACACACACACACACACTATTCATACGTACAAGGCACACAGTCTTAAACCCTCAACTCTTGTTAACAGTTTAAGGCTTTTCTTTTTTCTTTTGTAGATCACTCACCTATCTTCCTGTCAAAGTAATTCCATCTCAAGCTTTCAGAGGACTTAATGAGGTCGTAAAAATGTAAGTAAGACACTGTATATCAAAAGACATTCATAATTGAAATAATGAATTTTCTAAGAGGAAACACAGTTGAAAGAGGATAATTTTTCTAGGAAAGAAACTGTGTTTGGGAAACCCCAATATTTTTATCTTTGTAATACAAAATACTAGCTAGCTGCCTTTGAAGAAATGGTATGATTTTTCCAAGAGTCATTAAAATTCAGATAATTAACCTTGTTTCAAAGAATTGAATGCATCTTGATAAGTAATGATATACTTTTTAAGTAGAAAAAAGATAGATTCTAATCACAAAAATTCCCCTTCAGTTAGGGCAGCTATTCCCTTGTGTCACATTTTTGGATGCTTCCCGCTTACTAGAATATGTGTTGGAAGTTTATTGTATATCAGGAGATAGTCCTTTGTGTTTAAAATAATAAGTAATAAGTAGATGACAAAGACACAGTGCTGGTAGATGCACTGAGGAGAGGCATTTACCAATACTGTAAAGCAGCCTGACAATGCAGCATGATCTCAGATTTGCCAGACGTAATTTCAATCACTTGGTCTCAGTGCTGATAACTCAAAATGCCATATGTGGAAAGAGAACTTCCTTGAGAAAGAAAATGTTCCATCGTCCTCCTGAATGTGAGCCTGAATCAAAGGATATCAGCAACCGCTGCCTTTTCTCACAGGCACCTTTAATCTTCACAATCCACAAGACTTGCCACATAGATTTATGTCACCAAAGAAGCTGTCCCACTATTTTAGCTCCTTGGGGAACAACTGCCAAAATATAGAGCTTTAGCAAATGATAATATAGATAGATAGACAGATAGATAGATAGATAGATAGATAGATAGATAGATAGATAGATAGATAGATAGATAGATAGATAGATAGATAGATATGCCAGGTCCAATGGCTCACGCCTGTAATCCTAACTACACAGGAGGCTGAGATCTGAGTACCATGGTTCAGTGTTAGCCCTGGCACTGAAGTCTGTGAGACTCTTATCTTCATTTAATCACCAGAAAAGTGGAAGTGCTTCTGTGGCTCAAGGAGTAAGGCAGTGGCCTCAAGCTGAAGAGCTCAGGGACAATGCTCAGGCCCAGAGTTCAAGCCCCAAGACAAACCAAAACCAAATTCTTTTTAAATAACTCCTCCAGTGTGTATCATAAGGAAATTCACTGCAACTTATAAGCATGTTATTTGCTGAAGCCTAAACCACACTCTTCAGCTTTCAAGTTAAAATGTTGAGTTTTGAGAACTATTAATACTTTTAGACCTCCTAAGGTCTAAGTAAAGCACCCACAGTTAAATAAGGAAACCATTAGGTAGGAATAAGATGAATCTTCTCAGAATCAATTTATCACTGTGGTGTTCAAGAAAAACATTACCTACCCAAGCCTCTGTCTTCTTGTAGGCTAAAACTCTTCCCATCTAAGCTTCAATGAATAGTTACCTTAGAAACACACAGAGTGTACGATTGTAAATTAAAGACTTTTTTCTCAGCTGGTAGGATGAGGTTGGGATTTTAGGGCAACAATTACATTACCAATATGCTTTGGGATTGTATTGGACAAAACTAATTCCTTTACATATGTATCTTTTAAAATAATCATTTCATTCAGCAGTCAATTTGTTCATTTATTCATTCACTCCCTTGACTATAGCAGGTGATATAGGAAGCCACCAAAGATTCAGAAGGGACTAGAACATATTCCTTGTTGGACATAGAATTGTGGCACAAATGATAGTGTACCAGTCTTATGAAAAAGCTAAGAAAGTGCCCAAGCCATGAGTTCAAGCCCCAGTACTAGCACACACATATATGTATACACACACACACACACACACACATATTCCTTAATCTGCTTGCAGAGTGAGACAGATTGTCAGGAAAATGGATTATCATTATTACTATTACTATATGTTGGGGTTAATCACTTTGAAGTGGCCTCAGAAGACATTTTTGG
The DNA here is from genome assembly GCF_031878675.1 of Megascapheus bottae. NCBI lineage: Eukaryota > Metazoa > Chordata > Mammalia > Rodentia > Geomyidae > Megascapheus > Megascapheus bottae. Next base: position 51,112,378 of record NC_143515.1, read on the forward strand.
AAAACCTTTAAGAGTTAGGAAACATGGAGTCATATAGATGGGAAAAATCTGATCAAAGTACATTATATGCATGTTATAAGTATCACAATAAAACCAGTCTGTACAATTAATTTATGCTAATAATTTCTTTAAAGAATCAGAAATTCAGGGCTGGGAGTTTGGCCTAGCAGTAGAGTGCGTGCCTAGCATGCACAAAGACCGGGTTCGATTCTTTGGTACCACATACATAGAAAAAAACCAGAAGTGATGCTGTGGCTCAAGTGGTAGAGCCCTAGCCTTGAGAAAAACCCAGGAACAGTGCTCAGGCTCTGAGCCCAAGCCCAGGACAGGCCAAAAAGAATGAGAAATCAATTCAACTCAGAATACAGCCTCACAAGAGTGATATATCGGGACCCCAGATACCCAACTCCAGTCTTTAACTTTCATACAATTACTACATGCCTCTTCAGAGCTATAAAACAGGGAGACGGACTACATTTTCTCAAAGGGCCTATCCACTTCAAAGAATATATGATTTGGAGTCATAGAGGAATAAGAGAAAATGCCTGTCTCATAGATAGTTACTGAAACTTGCATCTCAACTGTCTCTGTGTTGCGGACACCTACCAGTGCTCCTAACGGGAGATATTAACACTTTATGATGTAAAAACATCTTGTACGTTCCTGTGTTTTTTTTCAAGGCACACAATGAAGTCTCTCATTGCTGGGTCTCATGCATAGCTCATTATCATGCAGACCTGGTCATTTCTTTCATGTTTCTTCTCTCATTTTCCCTAGCGAAATCTCTCAGAGTGATTCCCTGGAAAGGATCGAAGCTAATGCCTTTGACAGCCTCCTCAATTTGTCTGAAATGTAAGCATCAGCTAACAGATAGTTTATTGCTACACACTATTACCCTCCCTGGCTAGAGCCCACTCTGTATTTGTATTCAACCATCCACTGCTAGGAATCCAAGAAGAAAAGACTACAGCAATTACTAGGTCTGGGCAAGCACTAATTTCTCTCACTGCAGTGGCCTGAAGGTTGCCATGGTGACAACTGCTTCTCCCCAGGAGCTGTATAAACTCTGAAACATCACAACACAATGATGGAAATTAAAATTGACATTGTGAAGTCCTGCCAAGTAGCTCTTGCCTTGTGGAAGGGAGGTTATGGAATACATGGAGCATTTGGAAAATTTGGAAAGAAGCTTAGAGATCATGAATTTGTTTGTTGGAAGCTGTTCTGGCGTGTCCATACTTTCAAATCAATGTTCCTTGAATACCTACTGTGTTGAACTCATTGTGCCTTGTTGGTTTAGTGACTGTGGTGTTTAGAATGCACTTTTAAATGTAAGCCTTTATAAATTATCCCCACCAATACCACCACCAATTCACAACGGGGATTAGAGAAGAATGGCTCTATTTGACATTAGCCCCAAAAGGTTACTGGATTGTCTGATAGCATACAGCAAGTTAGTTCTAGACATAGACTAGAAGCCAGGTCATATGACTGGTGTCCCTTGCTGGATCTCTTACCACTACCCTGCTTGTTTCCAACCTGAGCCTCTGGAAGCACAGTCAAAATTCCCTAGGGGGGGACATCAAGAGTAAGGGAGGTCAACAACCAGTACCAAGTGTTTTTTGAACTCTTGTGCTTGACATTCCACATCTATCCTGCAGATCAGGATAATTACCTTTTCATCCAAAGGAATGGAAGAGGTGTGTGACTTGACCAGTGTGACACTTCAAACAATGACAGGACAGGGACTCAACTCTTCACCCATTTTTTTTTTCCAGAGCTTGTGTATTTTCCACAGGGCATCCCTCTAAATGGTCCAACGAGTAATTATCTAAAGGGAATAATTTATTGATAAGTATATGACTACCCAGCATGCATCACATACTGCAGAGGAGCTAAAATACAAACATTCACCAGGCCATGCTAGAGCTGCCAGGATAGTGAGGCTAGCCTGTTGCAGTGACAGGAAAATCCCATCATGGATCTTTAAGTCTAAGAGGTTCAGTCTGGATGGGCTGTGAGACATAATTACACATAGAGCTCATTGCAGCTACAGATAAGTATGATCCCAGACCTAAAAATGTGCACTTTTAACAGACTTCCCAGGTAACACTGAAGCATAGCTTCCATTAAGAACCACCAGGGACAACTAATGATAAATAACATTTTCTATGACGCAAAATCACAATTATCAACAGAAAGACAATTAAAGTACACTGAAGGGAAGTTCATGAATTTCCAAAATACCCCTAAGACTTGAATACTAGATCCCTTTCCTTTGTTCAGTTGTATACCCAAAATCTAGGACAGTGCTTGACACATGTAAGTACTCAGTAAGCAGTTGCTAAATTAATGAATATGTGGACAGCTAGTCTAATATCAGATCTTAAAGAGAAGTCCTTTCCTTCTTCTACATGACATACTATCTGATCCATGACTATTTGACATTGTAGTTGAAAACTTAATGAAAAACAAAATATCACTCACATAAAGAATCCAATGCCTACTTTTGTATTTTCAGTGACAATGGGCATCAGAGCAGGGTCTCTATAGTGTGGTAAGCTTGGGGTCAGAAAAACTGGGCCATGTTCAAGTTCTGCTAAACTTCAGCCATATGGCTACAGATAAATCATTCAACTTCCTGATTTCAGCTATAATCATAATTACTAATGCTGGTTGAGGTCATGTTATAAATTAGATAGCCCTATTTATGCCACAAAAATTACTCTGAGAGAAAACTGAGACATGGTCAGAGTTAGTGATAGATCTGAAGTCACCCAATTAATAAAATATCAAGATGTAAAGACATGTGGCCCCAGTATGCACATCCCTCACCAATATTCCTAACCAGTACTTTCCTCCACATAGCAAGAGTTGTTCTCATGTCCTCTAGTGAATCCTCTGGGTTGCTGAGCCATAGATATTTACAGGCCTTGCACTGACTCCAAAGTAGATAGGACTCAGCAATGGCTGTTCTATCTTAAAGGGCCACAGTCATTGCAGAGTCAGGGAAGTTCAGTCACCTCACTGGGCTGTGGTGGCTGCATGACACTTCACCATCTCTGCCTAAGATTATCTCAAACATTCTATTTACTTAAAGCTTACCAGTCTGTGAGGCAGGAAATGTAAGCATTATCATTTTTCCAATTTTACAGAAAGGAAAGCTAGCTCGGGGCATTAGTCTGAGTATCAACACACTGCAAACTAACTACAGAATGAGCACAAAATCCCAAAAATATAAACCGCCTGCCTCTGCCCAGTGCTGCTCTGTATTCGTGGACAATTACTCAGTGTGGTTGCCAGCTCAATAGGAAGGAGACTAGTTTGTTTTCAAGGGACAGTGGCTAATTAGCCTACATCCCTTGGGGTACAGAATCTCCCATCACACCCAGAGAGCAGGCTCCACCATGGGGCTGGTTCTACTTGGTCAGGAACCTTAGACATTTATAGGAGTTGGGGGGTGGGCAGAGACAGATGTCTAGCTGTGATACCTACACTTGCCTCTTCAGAGGGTTGAAATGGAGCCTCCTGGGAGTGGCCAGCAGGCCCCCAGCAAGCCATTTCTATCCTCAGCATTTCAAGAGCTCTTTTGTACATGTAACGCTCATTTCATTTTGTTGATTCTCTTTTCAGCTAGCAATGCCTGGTAACCAGTCTGCTGTATTGTAACAATTTACCTCTACTAAACTGCTGCTCTTTTCCCCTTTCTCTTTACAGACTGATCCAGAACACCAAAAACCTGGTATACATTGCTCCTGGTGCATTTATAAATCTCCCCCGGTTAAAATACCTGTGAGGAATTTTCCTTTTAGAGCATCTGGGGAGGAAAAGAAAAGAGTATCTAACAATAAATCAAAAAAAATCAAGATTAAGGGGGAAAATTGTTTGTTTGGGTTTTTTTTTTTGTGCCAGAACTGGGACCCAAACTCAAGGTCTAAGTACAATCCTTTAACTTTTTCCATTCAAGGCTGGCATTTAACCACTTGAGCCACAGCTCCACTTCCAGCTTTGTGCTAGTGAATTGGAGCTATGAGTCTCACAGACTTTTCTGCCCAAGCTGGCTTCAAACCCAAATCCTCAGATCTCAGAGTAGCTAGGTATAAACCATCAGTTCCTGGGCTGAGAATTTTTTTAATACATTCCTCCTCTGCAGTCTTTAGATTTAAATTGAATCAGCTTTTCTTGTCAGTCACCATTCCAGCTTCTTTTACATATATGTACATAACTGCCAGCATTTTCTCCTTCTGAATATGGGAAAAGAACATCACCTCTTTGCAGTGATCTTCAAAGTTGACACTGAGGCAGGGGGGAGGGGGTGAACAACAAATCTCTCAGGTGAGTGGACAGTAAGTGAAAATAAGAGATGCAATTCTGCTATGCCCCTGACAACAGGCTGAGATATGCTTCTCCTTTATCTCATTTGTTCATTGATTCAAGTGAAATTTTTTAAAATATAGCTTTGCGGGACCAGGAGTTTGGCCCAGTGGTAGAGTGTTTGCCTAGTATGCACGAAGACTCGGGTTTGATTCCTTGGTACCACATACATTAAAAAAAAAAAAAAAGCTAAAAGTGGTGCTGAGGCTCAAGTGGTAGAACTCTAGCCTTGAGAGATCAAGGACGGTGCTCAAGCCCTGAGCTCAAGCCCAGGACTGGCAAAAAAAATTAAAATACAGTCTTGACATGGGCATTGTGCCATGTAAACTAAGCCATTATTTTCTATTTCCCACTAAGTCTTAACAAATCCACTGATTAGGAAGGTAAATTTGTATGCCACTGGAGTCCAAACAGCAATTGGTTTTGCCAGCCAAGCTCAAACTCTTGAAATAATTCAGACTATAAATGTATCACCATGGATCTTTCTACATATCAAGTTATTCTTACTCAACCAGAAAGATTTACATCCTCTGAACACAGAGCTCTTCTCTCTCTTCTTTGTGAGAAAATAAATTTCATAAACTTCTAGAGGATTTGTAGGAGTCCCCTTCCAAACCCTGCATCCATCCCTGTATCACCCCCACCCCCAAAAATAGAAAAAGAAAAAGAAAAAACAGAGGAGGAAGGAAGAAACAGCTCCCTGGGTATCCACACCCTCCGCTTTGTTTGCAGGAGCTGCTGCTGGAGCTAATTCAGCAATTTTAGCAACTCTACAACATCCAAACTCCCAACATCACAATGTCTGGCTGCACTTAAGATACTGCAGAATCAGCCAAGTTGACAACAAAAGTGGACAAGAATTAAATCCAAGCACTACAACCTTTTATTATTTAAGAGTCATTGTCATTATTAGGTAGCATTTCCATTCAAAAATTCCTCCAATCCAAGCCCACACTGAAATACGCAGCTACCTTGCTCTGCACAGCCACAAACTGTGGCATGGGCCCAGGGTGATCTGTGTCATCTCATTTGCTCATTCATTCAGAAGAACTGTGGGTGAGCAGGAGAAGGAAAGAGACAAAAGAGAAACCTGGCTTCATTTCACTGTCACCAGGACTACTCCTGAGCTCATTCTGGTGAAACTAAACATCAATTTAGGGAAATCCAGATGCCTATAAGCTTTGAAGAAGACTCATTCTTATCATAAAATATTCTTTAATTTCACAGGTTACCTAAGTCTCTCTCTTCTTTGGAGGTTAAATAAAAGGCAGGAGGAAAAAAGAGAGAGAAATAAATCTTGAATGCTTCCAAATACCAAAATAATGCTCAATTACTTCAATGAGATTCAAGGAAGAACTTTCTAAATTGTAACATAATCAAATAAAGGATGATTTTTTTAACAATGAGGGTATAGATTCTCACCAGAGATAAATCTTCCTGAAGTATTTGAGTTAAGATCTGCTCCAAAGGAGAATGATTCTTTCTAAAACTATCGAGATCACACACTAAACTAATTACCACAAGGAAATGGAATATAATACAATAGGAAAATACACTTAACTTAATAGAGAAAGCCAGGCTGCAACTATGCAAATGGAAAAGCCCTGAAAGCTTGGTCTCAGCCTTTGATCTCTGAATAGGAGCCAGGAGAGCAACTTCTCCAAATGCAGTAGGCCTTTAGATTCTGACAGTCCTCATCAACTGGAAGTATTACTAGTAAAAGCTAAATGCAATATTTTTTTATCTAATGTGAAAATTGTATTTGCAAAATGCCTTTCTAGTCCTTTTTTTTAAATCTCTATACCTTAATGACAATTTTTCCCAATGTCTTCCCACATTATTGCCCTGACCCAATTACAGGAGCATCTGCAATACAGGCATCCAAACTCTCCCAGATGTTACAAAGATCTTCTCCTCTGAATTTAATTTCATTCTGTAAGTGCTGGGCTGATTGCTATGCATAACACTTTCCTATTTGCAGCTCAAATTTGGAAAGTAAATATTTCTCATTTCTTTCCTCCAGGGAAATTTGCGATAACTTATACATAACTACCATACCAGGAAATGCCTTCCGAGGGATGAATAATGAATCCATCACACTGTGAGTAAATCCCTCCAGATTCTTGTTCTACTACACAGCTAGTCTCGCTTCTAGCTGGAGGTGTTTCCCCCTGTTTTATCACATTCTTTACTCACTGGTGACATTCTTTTTGACCTACCCTGCCAAGGATAGGAGTTATTGTGTGGGCATCACAGCTGAATCATGTGTTCACATGACAGCTAACCAACCAGCTTAGTTTGCAATTCATAAGATGGGTTCTGAGGACTCTCAGTACTGACTTTCTAATTGGTAAAAATGTTGTTTGCACCAGTGGAAGGTTCTGAGGCTAGGAAGAGTAACAACTGCCTTAGTTAAAAGAGAAATTTCAAGAGTTAAATTGAGTTTGGAAGGATATTTTTCAAGTAGGTACAATAGCTACCTGATCTCTCTCCCTTCTGGTTTTTAACCTTCTCTTTGGATCTCTTTCACTTTGTTTCTGAAGCCACATCATCTTTACTTATTCTCTTTACATACTTAAAAGTCATATAATTTCATTTGGCAGTAAGTGATTATGAGCTTCATGGCCCATCCTTCCATGATGCTGCTAGAGCACTACTTGAAGTACCATCAATGAAACCAGGCATATGGCTAACACCTGGAATCCTACTTTGATTTAAAAAGCTAAAGGGAAGTCCCCAAGTCCCTGTGTTCAAGCTCTAGTACTGGCACCAAAAAAATTAAATACACACCAGAAACTACAAACTCTCAGACAAACTACAAACCCTAGCTCAACATCTGCATTTTCATGGGATCCCAAAGAATTTCATATGCTTATCAGCTTGAGGAGCCCTGTATGAAGACAGTTCAACCCATGTCTTTGCCATGCACCTACCTGACCTTCTCCCTCTGGAATCCCTCCATCTGTTTTTACAGAGGACATCACTATTCAGAAGCAGCCCCCTGAGCACCATGTCTCATTTGTTTCTGTCTACAGCCCAGTGACTCTAACAGTACCGATCCACACATCCACAGTCCTCGCTCTCTTTTTGCTTTGCTTACTTGCCCATGGCAAGTCTGTGATGAGGTAATAAATGAGCTCATCCTTAAAGAAATGAAGACGATGGATTAGAATGGCCCTGAAATGAAAGCATGAGTGTGAAACAAAGAGGAGAAAATTTATTAGATAATTTTCTTTAATATCAGATGATCCTGAAAATTGATACTGATGATATGCTAAATTTTGCAGAACTTTTACTTTCCATAAAATACTGTACAGATAAGTTTCATGTTACAAAGCTGTGGCCAATGTAGACTGCAACCAAAAGATTCAGAACAGAAGCCAAAATGATTTCTTTTCTAGCTTTCTTTTTTTTTTTTTGTCAGTCATGGGGCTTAACTCAGGGTCTGGGCACTGTCCCTAAGTTTTTGTGCTCAAAGCTAGCACTCTACTACTTTGAGCCACAGCACCACTTCCAGTTTTCTGACGGTTATTGGAGATAAGAGTCCCAGGCACTTTCCTGCCTGGAATGACTTCAAACCACAATCCTAAAATCACAGCCTCCTGAGTAGCTAGGATTATAGACATGAGCCACCAGGGTCTAGCAGCCAAAAGAATTTCGAAATAATTCCATTGTTTTACTTGCAATGTTTTGCAGGGAAGGGAGGGTCTAGGTGTAAGAATAGTACTAGGGCTTGAACTCAGGACCTCTGCATTATCCCTTAGCTTTCACACTTGAGGTTGGTGCTCCTGGAGTCACAGCTCCATTTCCAACCTTTTAGTGGTTAATTGGAGGTAAGAGTCCCGCTGACTTTTCTACATGGACTGGCTTTGAAATATGATCGTCATATCTCAACCTCCTGTGCAGCTGAACTCTGGGAAGAAATTCAAGACTCTGTAGAACTTAGAAATAGTTCTCTATAGTCTTTCTGCCTCCTTCACACCCTATGATTGTTTCTAACCTGCCTGCCATTTCTATTTCTAAGCACCCTTGCATAAGAAGTCTGGAACTATGTGCATATAGGCTCTGTGTCCATTTTTCCACAGAGTATTCACAGCACAAACTCTGAGTGGGGAGATACCACATGCCCTAGGCTTTGGGGACTTGCCATGTTTTCATTTTAAGAGAATCCAAATTAAGACTTAAGGTGATATTTCTGTCCTCAATATAAGCAGGGGTCATGAAATAATCAAAGAATATTACAGCCACCAGATATTTGCTGTGGGAGTGTGTGGCACACAGGAAGATCTCAGAGGAGGGCTTCTTGGGCTAGAGAAGTCAAGGGAGGCTAGTAGACCTGAAACCCAAGTTGGAAATCACAAAATTAGTATCCTGTGTATAGGTAAATGTGATCATTTTTATTCAGTATTCATTTAAATGCCTACATTATTTTTTAATTCATTTGAGCCTCATAGAAATGTACATTGGAGGAGTTTCCATTTCTGCTGTTGGATGGGAACAAGACAGCCAGAATTTAAGTATTTATCCCAAGTCAACATGTACACCCCAGGCAGTCTGTCTTCAGAGACATGTTCTCAACTATTATGTGGTCTCCCACAGAGAAAGGGGAAACAGGGGACCCAAGAGAGGAGACGTCCTGAGCACAAGGGAACCATGGGAAAAGGAGAATAGCTGAGGTTCATTCCTGGAAGTGAACATCCTGCCAAAGGAATGGGAGAAAAGTTTACACAAATGGCTAATGTGGAAGGGACACTGAACTGCAGGGAGCCTTGAATGCCTAGATAATATGGAGAAAATAAGACATCACTTAATAGAGTAGTACCTATTGAAAGATAAAAACATCTAAACTTCCCATTCATTTTGCCCTAAATGTCAACGAATCGGTGACCAATAATCCTCCTCCCAAATATTTGCACAGTGACAGGCATGAAGAGAGGCTGATGGAGAGGGCAGAGACAGGAGGGATGTGTTGAGATAACCCAGGGAGAACTGTGAGGTCCCAGGACAGGACCACCCCCACCGAACTCAAGGAGAAATCCAAGCCACCGTTCAGTGTGCCTGCACAAGAGCTATGGCTTCCTTCCTGCCAGGACATTGACGTATGTTGATTATGATTTAAGAAGACTAGTGCATGCTAGCAGGGTGTTAATTGTCCTACCTCCTAAGTAGATGAGGACCTGGGGGCTCTAACCCCCTCCCCCAGGCAGCCTGCAGGGACTGTGTACTCCCCTCTTCATCCCCTCCCAGCCCTTCATCTGGAAGGGCTGAGTGATTAGTCATTTGCTTGGCATTTGTTCCCAGCTGAATGGATTCTTCCTTACATGAAGGATCACGTGGAGTGCCCTGCTGGATAAAGGGTATTACACTTAAGGAAGGAAAGCTTTATTTTCCCAGCTATAAAGCTCAATGCCTTAATTAGAAAATAATGAAGGGGAGCGTTCTCTTTTCATTATTGGTAGTGTTTGAGATTTTGCTTTTAGTGGAACGTCTTGCCCTCCCCCGCCCAAATTTTTACTAACTGAGAGCTCATTTAATGAGAACAAAACACTTCACTCGATGCAGGAAAAAAAGCTCCACAGGGCTAATGCTAAAACTACGTATTACACTCTTATGCCTCTTTATAGGCACTGTGGCTTTTCATTAACTCTCCTCAAGAGGCCACCTTAAAATGTCCCATCCTACACCAATTTTAAAATATTTTGGATGAGCAGTGGTCATACTAGTCTCAAAAAGGAAATAACCTTGTGGTGCACACCTGTAGTCCCAGGAGGTAAGAAGGTTGTGATCCAAGAACTACCTAGGCAAAAGACGTAGAACAAAGGGGTTTGGGATATGGCTAAGGTAGCAGGAGGCAGGGAGGGACAATCTTGACTCACTCAAATACCACCAGAGACAAGAAAAGGCCACGGCAGTTACTAAGATCCAGTGTCAAAAATCCCTCATTGTACCCATGAGATTGCTGGGTGCTGAGGTCATCTACTTTTGATTTGTTATAGAAGAACCTCAGCCAGGTCAGGCCTGGAAAGTCAAGCCTCCGTGTCTATCGAGTCAATGTGACTACTAATGTCTCCTTGAGCAGATTCAATTACATTTTGTCAACTACGCAATGACCATGATTAATCACAGCTACACTCCAATTCTCAGCAATAGAGGCTGTTGCTAAAATATCCCCCAAACATTATGTCTCATCACCACCTTCTAGATATTTTTATTTCAATTTTTTAACTGATGTTAATTTTGTGTCTTTCTGCTGACAAATAGAAAGAATGGTATGATGAACACATCTATTTCTCTTACCCAGACTTGCCAAAGATTTATTATTAGCATGTATATCCATCCAGTCTCTATATGGGAGCGTGCATAACTCCTTTTTGTCAAACCATCCAAAACTATAGGCACCTGTGGGATTTTATCCCTAAACACTTCAGCATGAATCTTTACTACAGCAGTAGTCCACATAAATATAGTGCCATGGCACCTAATAAAATCAAGGGGGACTCAATGATATCATCTAGCTTACAATCTGCATTTCAATTAAAATGTTGTATGGAGAATTTTTTAAACTTACAATCTGATGCAAGTTTCTGCATGTATTTGCTGTTTAGCTCCTATCTCACCTCCCTCATTTCCCCTACTCCTTGAATTATCCCTTCCTTCCTGTGTCCTGTATGACACTGAATCCTATGAGCAGGTCAGGCCAGTTGTCGGCATTCATCTGACAGTTTTGCCGTGACTAGATTCAGCCAACACAAGCTCTGCAAAGGCCATGTTATGTCTATCTCACTGCAGCCAACCAGGAAGAACTTCATGTCACCTTGTCCTTGTATGTAGTGTCTTGCTTAGAAGGTAGACTATCAGACCTCTTTATTGTAAGTATTGATTTCCCCATTGTTGTTTATGTTAGCTCTTATGAGATACTCTGGGTGGCAATAATAGTCAGCTGGACAACAAACTTTCAGTATCTGATGATGATTCCATTCCAAAAGGGCCATTTGCATATTGTGCTATTCTATATTTATTATCCAGCATTTCTAATTTTTTTAACGAGAAGGCTTCCTTTGTTGCTTTTATTCTTTTTCCCTCTCTTAGGCTGTCTCCTTTTTAGTATGACTGGAATGTGGATTTCTCAAACATTTTATTCAGAATATTAGAATCCATTACTGTCATCATTCTTTCTGATGCCTGACACTTTTTTTTAATACATATGGTAATGTCAGAGAAATTGACATGAACCTGGTTGAGATACAGGGGAGCTGCTTACAGGCAGGAGACTTACCCAGATGGAGGACAGATATGCTATAGATAGGCATTGAGGCCCACGGAAATGGGGGTCCTGACTTATTTAAAACTAGCATAATGATGCACATGACTATAACTAGACAATAATCGCCCATGGAGCCACTGCTAGTGCATCTACTAGACTTGTTTCCACATACAAGGAGAAATTCAGATGTTAAAGGACATCAGCAAAATACTGAATGAAGAAGGAAGCGGTGACTAGAGGAGCCTCCTCTTAAGAGTTTCTACTGTCATTTGGCTAGTATTTGTTTAGCAGAGGGTATATTTTCTAAACTTCTATGACTTGCCCTTCCACGACAGGACCATTTTTTTTCTTCCATAATGGTACTAGGGCTTGAATTCAGGGCCTCAGGCTCTTGTTTAGCATTTTTCTCCAAGGCTGGCACTCTACTACTTGAGGAACACTTGGTGGTTAATTAGAAATAAGAGTCTCACAGACACTTTTCTCCCTGGGCTGGCTTTGAACCATGCCTCTTAGATCTCAGCCTCCTGAATAGCTCCAATCACAGGCATGAGCCACTAGGCCCGGATCAAAGTTTAAAGATCTGTAAACATGAATTCATCTTTCTTCTTTGAAATCACCCCAAAATGCTAAGTGGCCACATGATCTAAGAAGAAATTATGACCAAATGTTTACCACTATTAACAGAACCACTTGTGGCGACGCCAGAAATACTTAAATTTCACCTAAGGCAGCATTAAAGAGTATCATTTATGATTAATTTTTAATTCCTCCATCTTATTTTGAACAAAAAGATGTTATTTTTCTCTAATTCACAATCGCTGACATTTGAATAGAGAATCTAGACAATATTTGCAAGCAACAGTCTGCTGGTGCAGCAGAGGAGTGAGGAGGAATTCTGCATGCCTGTGCCTGCACAATCCCCTTGGCAAGGAAACTCTCCTGTGTCATTGGCACCGGGAAAGTTTAGAAAACATCATCTGAAGTGACTCTCCAGATGTTTCTAAAGGACATTGAAGGCACTGTGCAGGCCTGACAGCACAAGGTCTTCCACTAACATATGCAAATTCTCCAGTACTAAGGAAGCCCCTCTTTCAATCAAAACAAGGTGGCATATGCCATTGTGTGCAATGGTAAGAAGAGAGGGGAGGAGTGCCTGAAAGAAAAATATCTGAGCTGCAGTCTTTGAAAAATTGGGACAAGCCAGGTGCAGTGGCTCATGTGTGTAATCCTAGCTACCCAGGAAGCTGAGATCTAAGGATCAAGGTTCAAAGCCATCCAGGGCACAAGAAGACTTGAGACTCTTATCTCCAATTAACCTCTAGAAAATGGAAAGTGGGACTTGGCTCAAGGGTAGGGCTGTAGCCTTGAGCTGAAGAGCTCAGGGACAAGGCTCAGGCCCAGGGTTAGGGTAGTAGCCTTGAGCTAAAGAGCTCAGGGCCAGCGCTCAGGCCAAGTTCAACAGCATCCAGGCTGTTGGCCAAAAAAAACATAAAAATCATAAATGTAAAATACAAAAGTAGGACAAACCCATCAAACACTTACTAGGTTCTACTTCTCAATGCTTAACGTATGTTTACCCGTGGAATCTCACAGCAGCTTTATGAGGTTGTATGTGATTGCCCCCCCCCAAAATACAGGTATAAAGCAAGTAGTTATCTTCTCATATTCTCCAAGAGATACTCCTGCAATCACTCCTAGTCTTCACATTAACAAATTTAAGCACAGAGACCTTGAGTGACTTGCCTAAAAGACTGGGTTTTTTTAAATAGATTCAATGTCTATGGGCTGAATTAAATGGTTGTACTCAGAGGAAGGGTATTGTGAATTCAACAACAAAAGAATCCATCTAATATGTATCTGGGCATCACAGAACAGTGAAAAAGAAGAGGTGTGCAGGTAACTATAAACAGCTTTACCCTGGGAAAAACAGACAGGCTGCTTTCTCATTCCTTTCTTATTTATTTGACAGTGCTGGGGATGGAATCTGGGCCCTTGCACATGCTAGGCAAGCCTTCTAACACTGAGCTATATCCCCAGGCCTGCTTTATCTTGATCCACTGGAGATGTAGTTGCACCTTCTTGGAGGTAGAGAAAGCAATAAAAGGACTAGACTCTAGTGCAGAACAAGGAAAAGATAAGAACTTGACCATACTACAATAGACTTTGGGGCAAGGGTTCCCATGGTGGCATGTCTGACCCTCACTGGCAGAGCTTGCTCTGAATGTACCTGTTCCTAGAGAACTCTCCTTGGTTCCAGTTCATTAGTTCTATAGGATGTTTCATTGGTAGGACTCAGTTGCACTTTGAAGTTTTCTTTTTTTTAATGTATTGGTTTCTTCTGCATTTTATTTTTGAATGGCCATGCCTTAGTGATGAGGTTTCACTGTGATCATTCATAGATACATTCACTATCCATTGAACAAGTTCACCTCTCCCATTATATTTCCATACACTCTGTCCTCTCCCTGTTTTTCATTGTTAGGTGGGTTTCATTGTCTTCGTGTGTGTGTGTGTGTGTGTGTGTGTGTGTGTGTGTGTGTGTGTGTGTGTGTGTGATGTCCTTTGACCATCTATAACCCTCAGTTCCCTTTTCTTTACCCTCCCCACTTCTGATGAGTCCTTCCTCCTTTTTCATTTCTTTCCCATCATCATCATCATCATCATCATCATCATCAACATCATCATTATCATCATCATCATAGGTACAGATTCCACAAATGAGAAAAACATGAAATTCTTGACTTTTTGAGCTTGATTTATCTCACACAACTATCTGTAGCTTCACCCCTTTCCCAACAAATAACATCATTTTTTCTTTATCGATGACTACTATTACATGGCATGTAATACATATCACTTTCTTTAGCCATTGGTCACTGGGCATCATAGCTGAGTCCACAGCTTGGCCATTGTGAGCAGAGCTGCAATAAACATGTGTACAAAGGCAACTCTCTTGCGTATTGACTCATACTCCTTTGACTATGGAGTGCCTGAGAGTGGTGTAGGAGGGTCATAAGGCAGATCTACTGTTGTTCTGAGTTTGCATTTTTGACAAACAAGTCCAGATAATTCAGATTCAAAAGAGAGAGATGGAGGTGTGGAGGCGTGTGTTTGAACAAATTCTGACCTAGACTTTAAGAACTCAGATTTCAAGAAAGTTCAGAGAAAAGTGAGATATGATTCTTACATTTTTCAAAAGAGATTTCTATAAATGAAATCACTCCTCCCTCAAATGACAAGAAGATTGACACAATCATATTCTAACTATAAAACTTTTTTTAAAAGGTCTCATGGGCTTAAGTTGCTAAGACAGCAAGAAGGTTATATGTGAGCAACCCCTCCCCCGCCAAAGAAAGGTATAAAACAAGTACTTAACCTCTCATATTCTCCAATAGAAAGTGATACCAAAAGTATTTGAAAAAAATGGCACCCAATAATTCATTGCAGTTCAGAGTTAAGAGTTACTATGGTAAGCTGCAATTCCAGAACAGCAGGGTAAGGCAGGGAAGCACTCTGAGCTGATAGTTTTTACCAGGTATCTGGCAACATAGGCCCCAGGTTTGTTTGCTTGTTTGCTTTTGGAGGGAAACAAAGGTTTAATTTAACATGTATTTATCATACATACAAATTTATGGGGTGGCATGGGATATTTCGATGTACATATACAATGTATACTGATCAAGCCAGGCTAGTCAGAATTTCCATTTCTTCATCATTTATTTGTGTGTAGATTCTTCACACTCTATTCTTCAGTTTTTTCATAAAATATGTATATGGAATTTTAAGTCAATTTCCTTGCTTATTTTTGTTTAACCCAAGCTAATGAGGAGACTTTGAGACTCATTTTGTTAATCTCTATATTTTCTGAATTTCATAGTTCCAATAACAGTCTTTAATGCGTGCCCCTCCTTTTATTTGATGCTTTGCTTCAAGTTGCTGTGGGTTGGTGGAAAGAGAGCATGTATATACACATACAATATTCACGAACATCTTAAACATATATACACTCGCTGTAATGACATATACCCTGGAGTAAAAACCCATGCTTACTTTATCCATCCAGTGTGGTTCATAGTTTAGAGCCAGTGATGACGTTTCTCTAGCAAGAAGCTAGAGAAAACTCATGGATAACAGTACTTAGGAAGCAGGTGGAGTAGAATATATGTGTGAGGCTTTCTCAAATCACATCTCCATGCCTAACGGTCATGCCTGCCAACAACCTGGAGGTAAGCCAGGCTCGTCACACAGGAGCTCATTTATACATCATAGAGTGACCCTTTCTCATCTGGATCCTTCTGTCATCACTCACAAAGTACTCACACAGACAGTGGTTTCCAAACCTGTTTGGCTAGACTTACAAGAAGCTGTTCTTCTACTACCACAGTTCATTAATTCACCTGATTGATTGAACATATTTTATTTTAATATTCCTAGGTTCTAAACATAATTCTAGATATGGAAGATTGTGCAATAAACAAAACAGTTTGAAATCATTGCTTTCACAAAGCTTGTGCTCTGTATGGGGAGGCCATAAGCCCATAAAATATAATTGCCAGTCAGATAGGGATAAAGCTAGGGGAGAAAAACTAATCAGAGGAGGGAAATAAGGAATGCTGGGAGAGGAGGTAGGACTTTATATAACCTAGCTGTTGCAGATAGATATATAAATAGATTAATAGATAGATAGATACTCTTGTTTCTCTTCAGATTGTATAAATCTTTCACCTTTTTTAGATATAGTTACCCCAGCTGCTTGCAGATATTGGGGGAGGGCCACCAAAGAACCGCAAAGCTGATACACTGGAAACAGCCCACATGATGTGTGTCTGGCCCTGTTCCAGACTTCTGAGCACGGTTACTTGAATTCTCAGAACCTCTTCCTTCTTTGTGAAACAAAGGGGAGCTACTCAAGCATCCAAGGCTCATTTCTGCCTGTTACTTTTCAACATCTGCGTTCTAAGGAGCCTTTCCTGCCTCAGTCAGTCTCTCTCTGTGTAGTATGTATGTGTGTGTGCGTGTATATTTTTATGTAAAATGGTGAGACAATTTTTTAATTTTTTCTTGTAAAGGTGATATACAGGACTACAGCTACATAGGTCAGGTAATGAGTACATTTCTTTTTGAACAGTGTTAGTGCGTCCCTCATTTTCTTCCATTTTCCCTTCCAACACCCCCCCCACAAGTTGTAGAGTTCATTTTCAACATAGTGTCTAGTGAGTATCACTGCTACATTACTTCACCCCTTATCCCACCATTTCTGTGCTTCCCCTTTACCCTCCTTGAAACAGGTAAACTTACCTACAAGACCAAAATTACAGAAATCAAAAACAGTGACAAAAGAGAATAAACAAAAACAAAGACAATCTTATAAAAAAAATCCTCCATTTCTTGGAGCTCATTTCGATAAACATCAATTTTATTGTAAAATTGTAGACAGGGACTACAGTTACATAAGTAAGGCAATGAGTACATTTCTTTTTGAACAGTGTTACCCCCCTCCTTCATATTCTCCCATTCCTGCCCCCCAACTCCCCTCCTCCCCAAGTTGTAAAGTTCATTTCCAACATAGTGTTTAATAAGGATCACTGTGGAATTGGTCCATCCTTTGTTCCACCACTTCTGTGATTCCCCTCCCCTTCCCCAAATATATAAAACAAAGGGTACAGAAATAAAACAGTGACAATAGGGAATAAACCCAAGGAAAAACAAGGAAGGAAGGAAGGAAGGAAGGAAGGAAGGAAGGAAGGAAGGAAGAAGGAAGGAAGGAAGAAAGAAGGAAAGAAAAAGAAAGAAAGAACCTTCAAACAGTACACTTAAAAAAAAACTTCTCTTGTTTCCATTTCTTGGAGTTCATTTCGCTTAGCATCATGTATGATCATATGCACATAGTTATTGAGGCCTTGTCATCCTCTCCTAAGAAAATCCTCCTTTGCTCTCACTGTGCAAATGTTTAGAATCCTGTTTATCATGTCCTGAGTGTAATTTTTTGTCTTTTACCATACAGTCTGTTTACTTGTAGATTTATAGGCACATTCTAATCACTACAAATGAAAGAATCCATGCGACCTATGTTTCTTTTAGTTACTTTGCTTAATATGTCTTTTTCCAAGTCTTTCCATTTCCTCATAAATAGGGCAATATCATTCTTTCTGATGGAAGCATAGAATTCCATTGTGTATTTATGCCACATTTTCTTGATCTATTCTTCCACTGAGGAGCATGTAAGCTGGTTTCATATCACGGCTATATCAAGCAATGTTGCAATGAACATAGTTGTGCTGGTAGCTTTAGTGTAGCCTGGTTTGCCGTCTACTGAATAAATGCCCTAGTGCTTCCCCTATCTCTTCCTGTAATATTTTCATAGTATCTGGTCTTACATTGAGGTCTTTAACCCATTTAGAATTGATTCTGGTGCAGAGTGACATGTAAGGATTTCACTTCAGTTTTCTGCATGTGTATAGCTAATTCTGCCAGCACCATTTGTTGAAGAGGCTATCTTTCTTCCATCCTGTGTTTTTATCTCCCTTATCAAATTTTAGGTCTGTGCGTTTATTTCTGGGACTTCTATTCTGTTCTATTGGTTCTAGGGCTGATTCTTGTGCAAGCAGCAAGCAGTTTTTTATTACTATTACTTTGTAATAGAGTTTGAAGTTTGGTATTGATATTCCTCCAACATTGCTCTTCCTGCTGAGGATTTTTTTTGCTATTTGAGGGCTTTTACTCCTCCATATGATTTTTTTTATTGCTTTCTCTTTATTATTGAAGAATGTTGTTGTTGGAATTTTGATGGGTATTGCATTAAATTTGTAAATTTCTTTGGACAGTATTGCTATTTTCATGATGTTAATACTTCCAATTCAAGAGTATAGAAGGTTTTTCCCATTCCTTAAATCTGCTTCAATTTCCCTTTTTCAGATTTTTAATGTTTTCATTATAGAGGTCCTTCACATCTTTTGTTTTATTTTTTAAAGCTATTACAAATGGAGTTGTGATCCTGATTTCAGTCTTGATCTTCTTATTGTTGGCATACAGAAAAGCTACTGACTTTTGTGGGTTAACTTTATATCCTGCTACTTTGCCAAAGTTTCATATCAACTCAAGTAACTTGGAGGAGAAATCTATAGAGTTCTTTACAGGATCGTGTCATCTGCTAAGAGGGATAGTTTTACTTCTTCTTTCCCTATTTGGACCTCCTTTATGTTTTTCTCTTGCCTTATTGCTCTTGCTAGGAATTCTAGTACTGAACTAAAGAGGAGTGAAGAGAATGAGCATCTTTGTCTCTTTCCTGATTTTTGAGAAATGGTTTTTAACTTTTCATCATTAAGTATAAGGCTGGCTGTAGGTGTGTCACAGACAGTCTTTATCATACTGAGCAATGTTCCATGGATTCTTAGCTTCTCTAGAACATTCATCATGAAGGAGTGCTGAGATGGGACAAAATGTTATAAGTATTCATTCCTAAGTACTTGTATTATACTCATCAACTTCCCACTTGTTCTACTCTTTTTTATGCTGATTGCACTCAACTAAATTGATTTCGTTATTCATTAATGGATCTTCAGGAACTGTTCACAGACATTTATATCCATAGAAACTTAACATCAGCTAGTCCACATTCTCACCCAAAGGGGGTGAAGTAGAGGGAAACAGGTGTCTCAAAATCAATGTACCCTGCTCTGCCCTCAGCTTCCAGCAAACCAGGAAGTCCTCAGACCACAGAGGACCACAAAGGTGGAGGAGACTTGACCCTCACAGCTCAGCCTCACAGTCCAACTCTGCCTTTGCTTCCTGAGACCATCAGCAAGCCAAGTGACAATATCAAAGCTTTGGGGTTTGGGGTGGTTTTTTTTTATTTTATAATGGAAATGATGATGAGAACTGAATCAGAAAGCAGTCATACAGTAGTACATGGTCAAGGAGGTGGCAACAAATAAGTACTTAAATTTTGGTAGTGATGGTGGAAGATAAAATAAACCATAGCAGAAAAGGCAGTTTTATTCCTGTAATGCACAGGAGTCTGAACTGTTAGAGAAACAGAGCTAGATATTGTGAATTCTGGTGATTATCTTGGTAATAAATGCCACAAGAGGAAGAATATGTGCCTCCAAACTATGCTTTAGTTTCTTCCCATTCCTAACCCAACTCTCTTCCTCCTTCAGCAAACTATATGGAAATGGATTTGAAGAAATACAAAGTCATGCGTTCAATGGGACAACACTAATTTCACTGTAAGTATGTGCTTATTTCCCTAGCTCATGAATAAAAATGAAGTATTGCTCTGGCTACCAGATCACATTCAATCTTCAACAACCAATTCAGGGCAGATAAATAAATAAATAAACTTTCAAGTGGCTAGTCCTCAGTGCTTCACGCATGTTACTAGGCAACTGGCTGGCTGGAAGCCCCAGAGTACCCTGATTTCAAAGACAGATGCAGCCTTCATACATTGAAGTTGACAGTTTGCTGAAATATTCAACACACTACTTAATGCCTCCTGCATCTCACAGCTCCCCTCTGTTGCCCCCCCCTCACCCAGGTTGATGGTATGTTAGATACAGCATATTTCAGAAGGAAATTCTTCCCTAGGACCCACTGAAAAGAAATCCAGTGTCAATATCTCCCAGCCTAATCAGATACCACAGCCTCCCTCAGACACAGAAAGTTCCATCTCACTCCTGCTTATGGGGAGGCAGCTCCTTTCTACAGGGTGAGAAGTTCTTTGTTTCTCTACATTCCTTCCCAAGTCCGAACATAGCTTTAATGTGACATGGGGGCAGGAAGGCCCTAAGGACTGTTCCCTTCATTGCTCTCACTTCTTTCTGTGGATCCTCTCTCAGAGTAAAATCACACTCTCAAGCTTGGAGAGATGTGATCCATCACAGGTACAGGGCAAGGTGCCCATCGCTCTACAGTTGTCTGCAACAAAACCTGAGGGAAGTAACAGAACGGCTTGAGTGGTATAATGGCAGCCTTGAACAAAAATGCTAAGGAGTAGTTCTCAGGTCCTGAGTTCATGCCCAAGGGAGGGAGGGAGGGAGAAAGAGAAAGAAAAGATCAGAGATCAGTTGGATATTGAGCCAGGTACCACTGGTTCACGCCTATGATCCTAGCTACTCAGGAGGCTAAAACCTGAAGATCATAGTTCAAAGCCAACCCAGGCAGGAAAGTCCATGAGACTCTCATCTCCAATCAACTACTCTAAACCTGGAAGCAAATCTGTGGCATAAAGTGGTGGAGCACTAGCCTTGAGCAGAAAAGCTCAGGGTTAGTGCCCAGGCCTTGTGTTTAAACCTCAGGACTGGTACCAAAAAGAAAAGAAAAAAGTTAAAATACATGAAAAGCTCAACTAAAACCAAAATTAAGGAAAACAGGTAATATTTTATAAAAAGTTCTGGATTATGAATGAGTCAAAGTGGGGGTAGGGAGTGGGGAAAGGGGATTTAATGCCAGAGCAAAGACTTTGGACTCTTCTATTGCAATGAGAAGCCACTGGAAGATCTGGCATGAGGAGTGTGAGGTGGAAGCCTAAAAACAGCTGGTCTGTTAGCAGGAAGGAAAGGAAGAGGCAGGGCAAAGCTAGAGACCTAAGTGTTGGTGTGCTCTGAACAGAAAAGGTGGCTAAAGTCCTTTGTGACTGAGGCTACCTGGATAAAGGGTATATGAAAGGATCAGATATAAAATCAGAAGAAACAAGGAATGAAGAAGCAAGACCAGAGCAAAATGGAATTGGTGTGAGAAAAAGAAGGTCATGGAAAATGAAACAGGCAGGAAAAATAAGAAAGATGAGCTAGTGGTCAATGGAGTCTCCACTGCCCAAAGGTATCACAAAAAGGTAGTCAAAAATTCTATACTCCCCACACTTCACTGTACGAAGAAAGAGGAAACCAAGAACACAAGTGTTTGCCAAGAACACAAGTCAACTTCATTCACACATGCATTCAACATATTTACTAAGGATTACCTACATATTAGGCACTGTATTAAATATGGGGATGACAAGAGTTGTGTGGAAGTCTGCCTTCATCTGGTTCCTTTTTTCTTTTTTTTTTTTTTACCAGAAGAGACTAAAGAAATAAATTTAATAAATAAATAAATTTAGTAAAACCAGTGAACTATACTCTGAAGGACAAAACCAAGACTGAGATCTGAATGTGTGGGAGGAGAGAGGGTCAGCTGGGCAAAACACGTGGGATGGTGTCATGCAGGATGAGATACTTCGGCTGAGACTAGAGGGTAACTAGGAGCACACCACGCGAGAGTGAGAAGTGCCTTACCCGAAGCAAGACCAGCATCTGCAAAGGTACTGAGTGAAAAAAGGAAAGGCAGCGAGTCTCAGGCCCCTCTAGCCGGAAGGTCTTTGATGATGGGAACACGGACACAGAGTGAAGCTAGAGATGGAGCAGAAATCAGTCCTTCGTGACAGAAGGAGAAAGAACGAGTCTGAATTTTTCTTCTAAGGACAAAGGCAACCACTGAAAGTTTTACCTGGAAAGAGTAAGTGGTTTTCCAAACTGAGAAGCCAAGTTTTCACACAACACATTGAGCCGAGGCCCTGGCACCTTCCTCATAGGTTACTCTGTAGTCTGTCATCTGCAAAGCTCCACAGTAAGGAGAATTTGTGGGCCCAGAGGCCCAGAGGTGGGTTACTCACATTGTACCTCAAAATATCATCCTGCCCATGCTTCTAACACCCCAAAATTTCCATGACTAGAGACAATTCTCAGAAGTGACCTCTAGGAAAACAGGCTGAATTTCAGTTATATTTTTTTAACAAAGTTACAGCCTAGTTACAGTACATAGAAAGATCAAACATCCAAAATGCTTGTGAAATTGACCAATCAAGGCGATCTGGCTGACCTGAGGCTATGCGCTCACTGAGGCCACCTCCAGAGATTTGTAACTAGAACTGAAGGTAATTAAAACAAACAGAATCAGGAGCAGGAGCAGTTTAAGAAGGAGAACTATCTTTTGACTTTAGATTTTAAATAGCAATTGACTCTCTCTGAAAGGAGAAGTACACACTAGGGATGGGAGCTGGGAGACTGGTGGGTATATTTGATGACAGGGCAGTAGGTCTCCAGGAGGAGGCTGGGTAGCAGCATCTCTCAGCCATGTGAGGTGTAGGAGCTTTGGTGGGTTTTTAAATGGTAGGTGATGATGGACCTGCAATTGTCCAGCCCTCCTGCAGGGGATGCATCTTTGCTTTGTTTTGCTTTGTCATGTCCCACTGTCATGAATGGAGTAGAAGGTTCATGTTCTCATGATTCAAATCACCACATGAACAAAGGAAACATACCCAAAATGCTGGAGTCCTAAACTAAGGGACATCTCTTATAGGCTCATCAGAGCCCTTGCAAAGGGCTGCTCTGCAGGACCAGGCTGAGCTATCCCTGAGCACTGCAGACTGAGCCACTTTGACCTCGAGAACCAGAGTTCCCACTCCCACTTCACAAGCTGCAGCCCTGCAGCCTTAGGATTCATCCATGGCCTGAAGAACAGTGGCCATTAACACCTGTCTTCCACAGCACACACACTTGACAGTGACCATCCCAGCACATACCCAGAATGTGCAGCAATCTCCTGCCCTGGCTGGGATTCCTCCCCACACTCACGCACTGAGAAGTCATATCACAAAGAAAGAATGGTGGTTGCATTATGAAAGGGAAAACATGGGAAAGGTTCTGCCCTAATCACTTGCCAAGTTCAATGTGTTCAGGCTGACTGACTCCGAGCCCTCCAAGGTCTCTCCCTGCAGCTGAAAGTCCCACACAGAGTAGCTGCACTTGAACCACTCAGCCTTGGCCTCGGGGCAGCATTTTCCTCTTCTCCCAGCTGCCTGCTAGCTATTCTCACATTTCCAAACAGAGGGAGTAAATTCTTTATGTTGTGAGACAAACAGCCCCACCAAGTGAGGAGAGAAAGTACAAAGGGAATGTGGGGCTGCATTCACACAAGTTCACCAAGGACTAGAATGCCCTTTTCTCCTGTCACTGCAGTTCCTTATCTTTTCTTACCACCCCTCCTCTCAAACTCCACCCCCCAACTTCCCTCCCCCCCCACACACACACCAGGTACAGAGCAGAAATCAAACTATGCACCAGTGAATGCTGGTCCACAAGGCACAAACTCCACTAAGAAAACTGTTCTTCCCCAACAGGGAGCTAAAAGAAAATGGACGCCTGGTGAAGATACACAACAGAGCTTTCCAAGGCGCCCTTGGGCCCAGCATCTTGTGAGTACTATGTTGCCTCTTCCCCTCACACTCAGTGCAGCCCAACAGGCCAGGTTACTGACCCTGCCACATCAAATGAGCTTTGAGCTCATTTGATCAAGGCTAGGGCTCTACCACTTTGAGCCACAGCTCCACTTCCTGTTTTCTGGTGCTTAACTGGAAATAAGAGTCTCATGGATTTTTATGCCCAGGCTAGCTTTTAACCACTCTCAGATCTTAGCCTCCTGAGTAGCTAGGATTACAGGCATGAGCCACCAGAGCCTCGCTGAATTTCCCCTTTATATAAGAACACTGGCTTATTGGATTATGGCCTACCCTAGTCTCATTTTTACTTGATTACTTCTATGAAGAGCCTGTCTTCAAATCAGATCATATCTGAAACACTATGAACTTGAAAAGCCCTAATCCAATTTCTAACAGCAAACCTGGAAGGTAGCTCTCTGTGCTGGTGAAGGTGTGGTTGGCCCACAGGGAATCCACACATGGGATTCAAGGCCAGAGAGCTGACTTGCTCCTGGCACTTGGCCAGACTCCACTCTAGTGTATGTCTGACTATCACTGTTATGAGAAGCAAACCTAGCTCCTTCAGTTAATGGGGACAGAGAATTAGGAAAATCAGAAAGAATAGGAAATTGAATCTGTCCTCTCCTGGCAAAGGCTTAAAACACCCTAGATCTTACAGAAAGGAACTCAGCTGCAGGGAGACATGGATAGAGTAGGGCTCCAGACACTCTGCAGCTCTTCCACAGAGCCACATGACCCCTTTCCCAGAGGCAGCAGTTCATGACTTGCTCCTCTCCCATTCAAAGTCCACCAGGCAGAATCTTACAGGTTGGTTGAATTCTCTCCAGCCTTGCACACACTGTTGGACCCTGGACAAAGAGCTGTCTCTGGCTTGGCCAGAACATGACAAGTGAGTGTGGCCATCAGAGTTCTGTGTGGTAGTACTCTGAAAAGCTGCTGGGTCAGGTGCACAGAATGCACCTGATGACATTTCTACAACAGTGGGCCCAGACCTAGGCCTCTTCCTTTCCATCTCACCATCTGCAGGACTTGAATGGTGTCTAGAAGTATCCCTTCTACCCCCAGTTATTCCCCTCCCTCCACCCCATAGGTTTGGGAAGTATGTGCCAAGGAGACTGAAAATCTATCCACTTGCAGACACTCCTTTGTAATGAGGACTTGCCGTCTCTAAGATCTTAAATGCACCACTCACAAAATAGAAAAGAAAAATAAAAGGCCACTGGTGCCAGTGGCTCATGCCTATAAGCCTACCTACTCAGAAGGCTGAGGATCACAGTTCAAATCCAGCCTGGGCAGGAAAGTCCATGGGACTCTTATCTCCAATAAACTACTCAGAGAAAGACAGAAACATCCTTATGACTCAAGTAGAAGAGCATACTACAAAGAGACAGGACAGTACCCAGTTTCTGAGTTCAGGGCCCAAGGCCAGCAAAAGTAAAAACAAAAGGCAGTGTTTACCATGTCTTTAGAATCCTGTGCTCAAAGCTTATCAAATCAGAGAGAAGAACTCTAATATAGAATGAGTTCACCAATTACCTAAATCAACAAGGACTCAAAAAGTAAGGACTGTCTAGAGCCCCTGAGGCAAACTCTGCCTGCCTGCACTTATCCTCATGCCATGTTGTCAAGTTCAGCTTCCACTCATCCACTAGCCACTGATCCTTTCCCATTCGCTAGGGACTATCAGGACAAATCACAGGGGGAACTGTGCTGCTGGCGAAGTTCAGGAAGACAGCTGCAGCATCTACCTAGAAGATGAGCAGAATTTTTAAATACCCACTGACTATTCTTCTTCCTGATATTGTATGCATTCTGAGTTTTCTTGGATATCGCCTGAAGTCTAATATAAAAAAAAAAAACCAGGGCATTCGGGACCTTGCTTTCAAGGCCTGAGCTTTCTGCACAGCTGTGCTGACATGGCCAAGTGTTCCCCTGCTTTGGACAGCGTTATCTCACTTGCCATTAGAGAAGCTGCATTCTGTTTCCTTGGTAGATGGCAAAAGCTGAATGGCACACAGTGGCTTTTAATGTGGTAACCAGCCTGCACTTCATGACAACCTCCCCTACAGGGTTTGATCAATCAAAGACTGACGCATCTGAATCCCTAACTATTTCCCCTTGGGGTGGAGGCACAAAAGCTGATGTCACTTCAGGTACTTGCTGCCTCTTAAAGCAAGCAGTTATTTCACATCGCTAAGTGGAAAGAGGGAGAGGGAGGGACATGGGAGAGAAATGCTAATGAATGTATGGCAGGTACAAGGAATTATATTCAACCTTGAAAAGAATAATGGGGTGCCTATGAAAAAATACAGCATGGTTTTTTCTTGGATTCAAATATTAATGAGAGCCACTGAAATGGAGAATTAGAGGAAAAGCAAAATGGAGAAAAGATTTGTCAGAAGCTAAAATGATGGGAATGCTGAGGGGGTGGTTTCATTCTCAGAATGAAATGTGCAAAATAAATAAATAAAAAGCCTTTCTTCCCTGTATGGTTCAGGGATATTTCTTCCACCAAATTGCAGACCCTGCCAAGCTACGGACTGGAGTCCATTCAGACGCTAATTGCCACATCATCCTATTCTCTCAAAAAATTGCCATCCAGAGAGAAATTTACCAATCTTCTGGATGCCACATTGACTTATCCTAGCCACTGCTGTGCTTTTAGGGATGTGCCAGAGAAAGAGTAAGTAAAAACAAACAAACAAAAAAAAAACAGGCGGTGGGGGGACACGGAGGAACCTGTCCAGCCCTGGGAGGAACTCAGATGCAGATCTGGTGGCCTGGTAGACAGCTCCCTGCCCCTTCCTAGGTGCCTTCCTGCCAACTCAGCCACGGGGGTGGCTTTCAGATGGCCAAGAAAATGCCTCATCTCATTTTCGTATGAAAACTACTGCCAAGCAGTTGATTTTTCCTGCAGCTAAAAGACCTCAGTAGCCTATTCTGAACTAATTGAATTATACCCCATTGTAGCGATTGCAAAATACTGGCATTAATCAGCTCTAATCCTTAGTAAAGAGTATCACTATTTTAAAGTGGAGGGAGGGAGATTCAGGAGAGTGAATTTTACCCAGTATCTTATTCTTCTATTTAAAATGGATACAGAATATAATAGGAAAGATTTTTTAAAGCTATTTCTCTCCCAGCAGAAAAGCATCTTTCATTTCAGAATAGAACCCTAGTTCTTTCCAAATTAGTTTAATGTACAAATGAAAAGATACAACGTCCTGGTTGCTTTGTGCCCAGTGGAGGATAACTTACTAAATCACCGATCCCAAATTGGGTGGCAGGGGTGGGCAAGATTTCATTCTTTTTCTTACAGTGCTGTATTTCTGTTTTGATGAAGATGCACAGTTAAAAATACCTTTGTTGGCACCATAACTCAAAACAAATAACAACAGTTATTTAACAATAGTTAACAATAGTTAACTTAAAACATGTGATATATCCTGATAATATCTATTCTACTCTATCTGACAGCATGTTTGTTTGTTTTCACTGCCAATCTGGATATGCTCTATTGTTTCCATAACCCACCAATGTGTCACAACTCACAGCAAGAGTAGTGGGGAGGGCATTCTACCCTGAACAGTTATTATTGCAGCTTGCAGAGATATTCTCAACCATTAATTAGGCAAGACACTGAAAGAGTAACACTTGGCGTCTGCTGTCTTTGTTTTGAATCAGCTTATTTATACCTAATCAAGCACCTTGAATTATTTGTGCCTGTGTAGATAGACTTGATTCTACCTGAACAATTAAAGGAAATGGAGAAGACATAGCATTTGCTGTGTCAGAGTCACACACTGTTAACTAAGCTTCAACTGTGAACCAGCCATGTTCCAACTACTGTGGCAGGTCACCAAATGAAAATGAGTAAGAGCTAGCTCACTACAAGCCACACAGCATTTGGGGCACAAAAATTCCCCCCATAAAAAACAGCCAATTTATCTAGAATAGCAGGTGTAATAGCAAAGTTGGGAATGGAGAAGAATTCATGGGCCATAGAAGAGTGCGTAAATATTCAGGGTTTATGGAAGGCCTTCAAAGGAAGGTAAAGGAGGGAGAGGTCTGAGGAAAATTAAGCCATGAAGAAGTCATTTAGATGAGAGGACACAGGTAAGAGACACTAGATGAATGTCAAGCAGAAAAATTAGAGCAAGACTTATGGGTAGATGGAGCTGAGGCAGGGAGAAGTGGATCATGGAAAGGATCTGAGTGCCAGCAGAAGTTGTTTAGAAGATAAAGCGCTGTGAAGAATTTAAAGGAAGATCAGTCAAATATATTTTTATAAAGATTTCACTGTGGGCCAGGCGCTAGATGCTCACACCTACAATCCTAGGTACTCAGGAGGCTGAGATCTGAGGATCTCAGTTCAAAGCTAGCCCAGGCATGAAAGTCCTTGAGACTCTTATCTCCAATTGACCACCAGAAAACTGGAAATGGCACTGTGGCTCAAGTTATAGAGCACTTGAGCTGAAGAGCTCAGGGACAATGCCTAGGCCCAGAGTTCAATCCCCATGACCCATTAAAAAAAAATCTCACTGTGGCAGCAGGGTCAAGAAAGAGCTAACAGTGAGCAAGAAGCTGAGAGAGAGATTTGAACAACACAGACAACACAGCTGGTTGATGATAAAGCTGAGTACAGACATCTACATTTTTGTGGCAAAGAGATCCCATTTTTGTTGAAATTACAAGCATATAAATCTTTAAGACTTTTCTTCCCATTGAAAGACATTACCTATGGGTATAAAAAATGCAGGGCTAGGAGTTTTCCCTAGTGGTAAGGTGCTTGTCTAACATGAATGATGATCCAGGTTCAAGTCCTTGGTACCACATACATAGAAAAAGCTGAAAGTGATCCTGTGGCTCACGGAAGGTTATCTTGACTGGAATTACAAGGTGACTCCCTAAAGCTTTTTGTGACCTCAAAGCCAAAGCTTTGGAGGCTAATGAGGGTAGGGAGCCTGAAGATAGACTCATAGGACATCCATACAAACTAACACATGCTGCCTGGAGAGATGAACTCGTAGTGTGCCTTTATGTCCACAATTCATATTTTAAAACACTGAGTGGACACTTCCTGTTTACTATGGATTTGTCAACACACAAGAGCTCTTGTCAGGTAGAGTCAGGCATTACACACACACACACACACACACACACTCCAAACAAGTTTAAGAAGTTATGATTCTACCCCAAAATAACAAGCCGGTTAATTTTTGAGAGTCTCCTAGGTCAGAGAATTCTTCCATAATCCCTACCTTTTTGCTTTTGTACAAAGTAATTCCTACAAGGAAATGTCTCACTATCGATGGAGAAGTTGATGCAGAAAATATCTGCTTGGAATGACCTCAATTTTTCCTTCCTCCTCAGTTGAAGCTCAGACTCTCACAGTGGTTCTCCTTGATTCTATCTCTTTATTCACTTTTTAACCTGCCGTAGATTTCATACCTACATCAATACTCCTATAGGAGAGCTCAGGCCTTGTTTTTTCTTGTCATTCCAAAATAGTTTCTACACATAAGCCAAAGATCTAAACTTCACATTGTGTAGTGTCATGTCCAGCATCTTAGAATTCTTACACAAAGATTCACAAATGAAATACAAAGCCATGAACTCTGCATGGTTTGTTTAATCAAGGCCAATAAGGTGAAGAGAGTTGGTAAGGAGCAAACTGAATACACAATAAAGGTAGCTTTTAATACACTATGGGAGAAAAATCCATGATTCAATACAACAAATTTATGTTTTTCATCTCTAGAACCCACACAAAACACTTAGCATTCAGAAGCATTTTATCTAAGCTGGAAGCAGTTGAATAACAATTGAGAAGGCTTTACTCTCCTCAGGAAAAAACTTTCAGTCGGGACAATGGTGCAGATCACACAAAGTGGGAGACTATAGTAAGGAATTTGGATGAACAAAGCATAAATAGACATGATCAGGTTTAAATGAAAAGCTCAACTGCTTTTCTTTTTTTTTTTACATCTTCTCTTTCAGACAGAATTTTTCATTTAACATTTTTGAAAACTTTTCCAAACAATGTGAAAGCACAGTGAGAAAACCAAATAATGAAATGCTGTAAGTATTCTACCTGCGATGAGACTCGGGAAGTCATATCTTGTTCTGTGTGTATCTTATTATTATCAGCACAACTATTTTCTTTTACTAAATGTCTTGGTTAGCAACAATGTTTGTAAAGGTATCTTTTTAATAGTCAGAAATGGGAGTTTCATTCCTTGTAAATGGCAGCTAGTTGGAGAGGTATCTCAACTATTACAAAAATAAACAAGCCAAAACAAAAGCCTTCTTTTAAAAATGCCTAAATGTTCACTCTATAATTACGTTCTCAAAAATTGCACTTTGATGTGCAAGCATGTGGATGTCACTAAAGGCTGGTCTGAATGATGCCTTCATATGTAGGAATTTTCACTAGCCATACAATCAACAGTCCACAAAGATTAAATTATTGCAGATGTAGTTTCTAAAAGTAGCTATCTCAATTCAAAAAGACAGGCCTCCCTGACCACTGCGCTCCTGTGCCTAAAGGTAATCTTAATACCATCACTGCTGTCCACTGCAGGGAAGCTACATTTCTATTCTATTGACTGATTTTTAACATTTTTTCTACTTTTAATGCTGACTACCTTGGCATTTCACTTACTTTCCACTGGAAAAGAGCATGCCTCAAAAGACAAGCGCAGTGTCCCTATGCCATAGGCACTGAGACTGAGAAATGGTATTACTCCTCCCAGGTGTTCTTAAGACTACTAAAGCAAATCCATGCCAACATGCCTTGTCAGTGTCTGTCTGTCTCTCCTTCTCTCTACTAGACAGAGGTAGCAGGGGGTTATGGGAGAAGAACCCAGGACTTTGGGCTTCCTCAGAGTTGGATAGGAATCCTTGGCACACTGCAACACAGAGTACAAGGCTTTGTCTTTTTGAAGAAGAATTCTGGTTAACCTCCATGTGAAGGCTTCTTTCCTCATCTGGAAGGAACAGCAGACATTTACCCTGGCTGTCAGTGAGAGTGGAGGGTGTTGCTTGCATGCAAGAGCACATGGGGTGATATTTTGCCTTTTCTTTCATGTGGGTCTGCCACCAGCTTCCCCCAGTATTCCTTCCGTTCCCACCTTTCCTTCTGTTTCTTACCAGTTCCCTTCCACAGAACTCTTTTGCAACCATGTGGCTTTCTAAGAATCCACAGGAAACTACTTCAGGGCAGAGTCAATGGCAGCACCCGGGGTGGTTTGAGGAGAAGACACTTTGATCCAGCCTTTCCAAGTGGACAACTTGGAGTGTTCCTCTAACATTGCTTTAAGAAAAGTTCCCTAAAATCTAGCATCCCGCTGAACTAATACATAATCCAAGTTAGCTGGATCCTTGTGAAAATATTTTTGTGATAAGCCCCTATCTCCCACTTCCCACCAGGGAGCCATGTTGATTTCCTGAAGATTAGAATTTCTAAAGCTGGCCAAGCCATACCGGTTCTTCCCAAGGGAACATGCCATTCTCACTGCTTTGGCTGGCCTCAGAGGCTTCCTAAAATCCCCATGGCTTCCTTTTCCTTTGTAATTGTCACTGGAGTGTGACAATTCTGTTCCTCTGTTTCCTCTGACTCCACATTAGTGAGCCCAGTGAGTCCATCACACTCCCTGTCTCAGCCCCCAGTACTAATGACAGCTCGTGCCAGGACTTGTCACCAGGCGTGCTGCTGCCCTTGGGAACATCCTGAGATACAAATGGAAGTAGCTGCAGGAGGGTTTTTGGTCAGTAGACAAATCAGCAAGGAAAACAACTGCCAAACACACACCTGGTAGAGTTAAAAGAAGCAAGGGCAAAAGACAAGAAGAGAATGGAGAGGGAACATGGCTGGCCTCTTCTTTAAATTTATTCAAAAATCATGGTAGAGATTTTAGAAGTTTAAATGAGTGCCTCAAGACACTGAAGTAGCTTTGATAAAGGGGAAAAAAAAGAGTAAAAGAATCCAAGGCGGCAACAGAACATTTTTTACTTGATTGTTGCCTATTATTGTATATGAATCATCCAGAAAGAACACTCTAGAATGCAGGTTCCTATTCTAGAGATTTGGATTCCAGAATCTGAAGTTCAACAAACATCCTTCTGACCATAATACAGACATTTCCAGGACCACCCTTGGAAAAACAATGACTGGCCTCTGGGCTGTGGATATAGGGGCCCAGGACTGCCATAGCAGAGCTGAGAGACCTCAGACAAGTCACTTTCTCCTTTCATCTTGGTTTCCTTATTGATCAAATGAGAGGTCAAGTCAAATGGTTTGTTGAAGCCTAATACTAAAAACACGTATATTCTCTATAACTATGTAGATCTCTATAACTATCTTCTCTCTTTGGAAATTGAAAATACATCATTGTATCAGTGCCTTTGAACAGAAAGGCCAACAAATGTGCTTCCTGAAAGAGATAATAAAAACATGGGCCGGGAGTTTGGCCTAGTGGTTAAGGTGCTTGCCTAGCATGCATGAGGACCCGGGTTCGATTCCTCGGTACCACATACATAGAAAAAAGCCGGAAGTGGTGCTGAGGCTCAAGTGGTAGAGCTCTAGCCTTGAGAAAATCCAAGGACAGTGCTCAGGCCCTGAGCTCAAGCCCAGGACTGGCAAAAAAAAAAAAGAGATAATAAAAACAGTGGGATTCCTATACAGTCCTCTGCATATAATAGCAGATCTTCTCTAAATCCAAACTAGTTTCTATGCTACTCTGCTATCATCTCATGATTTTGAAGGACCAGTCATAGACTCTGGGGAAGGGAGGAGGTGTTCTGTTTTGTTTATTAATCTGTACTTTCCTTTCCATATTTTAATCCTCAGATTTATTATTGCATCCACTCAATGAATTATGTACATATTTACTAATACACATCATGAAAGAGTTAGGGGAAATACTATAAATGTGAGGAGACCCTATGGTGAAATACAATATTTACAATGGCCTTGACAGAAAATTATGCCATTTCCTCAGCTCTCAATGTTATATTGG
Source organism: Megascapheus bottae (assembly GCF_031878675.1). Taxonomy (NCBI): domain Eukaryota; kingdom Metazoa; phylum Chordata; class Mammalia; order Rodentia; family Geomyidae; genus Megascapheus; species Megascapheus bottae. The sequence continues at coordinate 51,145,292 of NC_143515.1, forward strand.
CAAAGTATAAGCAAAGAAAAAACAACTGTTGAGAGAACTGTATCGGGAGTTATATGCTCATTGTCTCTGAATCCTCTCAGTTCATTCCAGAGCCAGAATCGTCTTCATTTATATTTATTTACCTCATAAATATTCATGGAATCAACACTTTGAGCCTTAACTGTGTTAAGCACTATGGTTTCAGAAGTAAGGCCTTGTCTCTTGTCTTCAAGGAACTAAGAGACTACTAAACAAACAGACATTCATCATCACTTAATTGCACTATGCTTTGATAAGTACTTTGGTACTAAGTCAGCTCTGGCTGAGAAAATAATAAATTCCTTGAGAAGAAATATCAAAAAAAGGCTTCATGAAAGTCTACTCTCAGGATGATAGAGAATTCATAGGAGAGATGAGCAGAAGAAAGTTTCAAGAGAATCAGGCAAGCCAAGATCAAGGAAGGCCTTTGCAGTTCATTTTAAAACTTGTGAATTGTATACTATTGTCAATGAGCCCTAGATAGGCTAGAATGGAGAGAGGGCTAATACTGAGAAAAACGTGTCAAAGAAAACAAATGATCTCACATAAAAGGCAAAAAGTTCAACTGAGGAAGTAGCAGTAGATTGTGACAAAAGGACTAGAATCAGTCTTTGCCTCTCACATCAAAAGAGTATCCATTTTTGCCATTTCTTCCTGTTGTTCATGAATTTTCTTCCCTTTCTCCTAGTTGTCTAGTAATATGTTATTGGTTTCTGCTCAGCACTTGGGCTATTCTATTATCCAGGGACATAAGTGCAAACAAGTCCATTAGTAGCTGCCGATTCTACAGTCTTTCCAATTTCTGTGCTACAGCAAACAGTTTGCTAGCAATTGGGTTCATGACTAAATGAGACAAATTGCTAAGAAAATGCCAAGGAGTCTTTTTAGCCCTTATGTATTATGACTCTGAATTTGTTTTCCAAACAAACCATCCTCTGGAAACAGTTTGGTTAAGTCTTTACATCAATGTGTTGAATACATATGCATTAGAGAGTCTAAATAGCTTTCATTCCTTCCTTAAGGAACTCCATCCAATCAGATAATTTGACAAATAAATGTAAAGCTGAGGCTATGTTTGCCCTGTTCTTTCTCTTGCTCTCTTTCTTGCTTTCATTCTTTCTACCTAAAAACACACTGAGAAGTTAGATGCTGGTTGGTCATCCGGTAATCAATTCTAACCACTCAGGAGGCTGATACCTTTAGACTGCAGTTTGAAACCAGCCAGGGCAAAAGGACTCTTATCTCCAATTAACCAGCAAAAAGCAAGGAATGGAGGTCTAGGCTTAAGTGACAGAGAACCAGCCTTGAGTGGAAAAGCCAATGGGGAGCTCTAATCCTGAGTTCAGGACTCAGTACTACTACAAAAAGGAAAAAAAAAAAAAACACTGAGCTTGTTTTTTAATTAAATTCTCAGAATCCTAGACAAATCTGTTAAGTTTACATCAAGCCAATGTTCTTCTTCCAGTTATTCTGCCATCTTTGCTGAGAGTGAACTGGGTGGCTGGGACTATGACTACGGGTTCTGTTCTCCCAAGCCCCTCCGCTGTGCACCTGAACCGGATGCTTTTAATCCCTGCGAAGACATCATGGGCTATGACTTCCTCAGGGTCTTAATCTGGCTGATTAATATCCTCGCCATCGTGGGAAACGTGACTGTCCTCTTCGTCCTGCTCACGAGTCGTTATAAACTGACCGTGCCCCGTTTCCTCATGTGCAACCTGTCCTTCGCAGACTTCTGCATGGGGCTCTATCTGCTGCTCATTGCCTCGCTCGATTCCCAGACCAAAGGCCAGTACTACAACCATGCCATCGACTGGCAGACGGGAGGTGGGTGCAGTGCCGCAGGCTTCTTCACAGTATTTGCGAGTGAGCTTTCTGTCTACACGCTTACGATCATCACGCTAGAAAGATGGCACACCATCACGTATGCCGTGCAGCTGGACCAAAAGCTTCGCCTGAGACACGCCATCCCAGTCATGCTTGGAGGATGGCTCTTCTCCGCGCTGATGGCTGTGCTGCCTCTTGTGGGAGTCAGCAATTACATGAAGGTCAGCATTTGCCTCCCCATGGATGTGGAGACCACGGTCTCCCAAGTCTACATACTCACCATCCTCATCCTCAACGTGCTGGCTTTCCTCATCGTGTGTGCTTGCTACGTTAAAATTTATTTTGCAGTTCAGAATCCACAGCTAATGGCGACGCACAAAGACACAAAGATTGCTAAGAAAATGGCAATCCTTATCTTTACTGATTTTACCTGCATGGCACCTATCTCCTTTTTTGCCATCTCAGCTGCTTTCAAGGTACCCCTTATCACAGTCACCAACTCCAAAGTTCTACTGGTTCTTTTTTATCCTGTCAATTCTTGTGCCAATCCATTTCTGTATGCAATTTTCACAAAGGCATTCCGAAGAGATTTTTTTCTGTTGCTGAGCAAATTTGGTTGCTGTAAACATCGGGCTGAACTTTATAGAAGGAAAGAATTTTCTGCTTATACCTCCAACTGCAAGAATGGCCCCACAGGATCAAATAAGCCTGCTCCAGCCACCTTAAAATTGAGTCCATTGCACTGTCAATATGCAGCTGTCCTAGACAAGACCTGTTGTCAAGAGTGCTAACTATTATAGAAGTAACTGCATGCTTGAATTCTAAATTTATTGAAGCTGCAAAACAAATTATCCTGACCAGTAACTATAAAAATAAATACTTGGTTTTAGGAAATTATTTATTGTTTGGCACATGTGGCAAGAGACCTTTAACCTAGTTCATGATGACTTCAATTTCAGAACATGAGACTGCTTAGAAATGTGAACAATTTTGAGAGTACCTTTTGTTGAATCTAATATTAAGAAAAATTGAAGTGATATTTTCATGTCTTTAAACTCTTTCCTTATTCTAATTTTTATTGTATTCTATAAAGATTGGAATTTGTTAGTAGAGGTGGGGCTTGAACTCGGGGCCTGGGCCCTCCCTGAACTCTTTTGCTTAAGGCTAGCACTCTACCACATTGAACCACAGAAAACTTCCAGTTTTCTGGTGGTTAATAAGAGTCTCATCAGGACTTTCTTGCCCAGGCCGAATCTCGAGCCTCCTGCCTGAGTAGTTAGGATCATAGTTGTAAGCCACCAGCACCTGACTTAGGTTGGAAATTGGAAGTGCTCTTTTCATAGCTTGAGCAATTCCCTCAAGCTATCTGCTGTGCAAGCTGGCAGCCACTGGCCTTGTGTGACCAAATTCAGTAAAACAAAAACTTGCAGCTTCTTAGGTGCACTGGTTTGTACATGTGATTCATAATTATCACACTACATACCATAATTACCGTAATTACAGCGCAAACACATCCATTGCTGAAGAGTTCTGTTTGGAAGCACTGTTCTAAACACGTGTGTCTCTCCTACATAATCTACACGTCCATGCACAAGCTGTGTCCTTCAAAATCTAAACTTCTACTAGCACCTGTCAGCCCGGGTGGTGTTTCTCCTCTAAAGAGGAATGAAATATTAAATTGCAGAAGGTATGCTCACATGCAAGAACCTTGTCTCTGTCCATTTCATTTCCCCATTTCCTACCTCAGGAGTTTGGCAATAATATATATCAAATATGCCAAATTGTTTTGAAGTTATGAACTCCATAAAAAAATTCTAGGGTCCTATATTTTTAAATAAAAATAATTATTTCTATCCCTTTTACATTATTGAAAAGTTCATTTAGTATTTTCTAGGGATTATTTTTGTATAATAGTGACAGTCCTGGGGCTTGAACTTCACTCTAGGTTGGTATTCTACCACTTGAGTTACAGATCCATTGCCAGCTTTTTGCTGATCATTTGGAGATAAGAGTCTCACAGACCATTTTGCACAAGCTGGCTTCAAAGAACAATCCTCAAATCTCAGCCTCCTATGTAGCTAGGATTACAGGCATGAGCCACTAGTGCCAAGATGAAGTATTTTTACCTGTTAGAATTGGCTCTTGTAAGAAAACAAAACTATGATTCAAACTGAAGTGTTTTGTTTGCTCCTTTTTAAAAGTAATTTTTATTGAAAACTCATTATATGTCAAATATCTTGATAAGTATATTCTGTAATTTTATCTAGTGAATATAAAACACTGATGCACATGTTATTTGGTAGAGAAAGTGAATGCCTACTATAATTTTCCATAGTTGCCAACCAAAATGAAGAAGAAAAGATTCAACTCAAGAGGATTTGAACTCAAAGCTTTACTTCAAGATCTCAGCCTCTTATTCACTGTTTTTCTGATTCCTATAAAATGTCAATTATCCAATGGTTTAGTATGCATTAAAATTCCTTAATTTTCCCTAATGATTAATAATGACTATTTCCAAACATAAAAAAGGAAATTGTGTGATCTTCGGCACAAATAATGATCTTAATTTCTGTGGAACATAAGTGAGGTTTTAAAACAAATAGAAGTCACTGTTTCTCTCATTCTCACATCCTTCAGTCAATAAAGCCTACTATTTGAATTGCCTTCCAAGCCAATTCTTTATATTTCTTCTCCCATACCTACAGACCCCCTCGCTCCTAAACTGCTCATTTTTATTCATATCCCGTCATTCCCCTGCCCACACTCTTATATGCACTACTACTGACTAATCTTCCTAAAATCCTGTTTCATTATATGGCCGCACAAAATTCTTGAGCAATTCATCAATACCTATAAACTTAAATTTCAGCTCCCAGGCAAACATTCAGAGAGCTACAGAACCCATCCTTCATATCTACTCAGTTTTACTCCTGTTTTTCTATATGAAACAAATTGTTCCATTTCTTCTCCCTTGTCATGCCCTATGCATTTCCACATCAGGACCCACCATTCTTGCCATCTGAACAACTTATCCCTTACCTATGGTCTTTTCCACCTCCTTTAAAGTCCAAGTTACAAGTCTATTTTTTTAATCAAACCCTCCTTAATCCACCCCCTCCCAAGTTGACTATTGCTAAGATATCTCCTTACATGAAATAAAATAGGACATAGCTAATCGATATTTCCCACAATAGTCTCTCTCTCTCTCTCTCTCTCTCTCTCTCTCTCTCTCTCTCTCTCTCTCTCTCTCTCTCTCTCTCTCTCTCTCTCTCTCTCTCTCTCTCTCTCTCTCTCTCTCTCTCTCTCTCTCTCGACTTCTCTGTACCACTCATTTGCCTTTTCCCTATACTAGGATACTATAAGTAACCTTTACAGATACAGTTTTGCTCTCCCTATGCTAAGGATTGGTTTCAGTGATATATTAATCCTTTTTACATCTTTATTTCTCCCACTATATCTATCTTAATATTTTATACTTAGTTGTGGTGCTGGGGATCAATCCCAGGTCTCATGCCTGTTAATCAAGTGCTCTACCACTGAGTTACATCCCTAGACCTGATTCACAATTTTTAAAAACTAGCTCCTATTTATAAATGATATATAAAACTGTCCTTCTTAGAAGCAATTTCCATTTGATACAACCTCATAGATAGTATATGGTACTCATAGACAGCACTTATTCTCTACAATACTTCAGAACTAAGTCATAAAAAAATCGGATACTTAATTTGTATTTGTCTTGTATTTGTTCACTGTTTTTGATACTAATACTGGATACCAGTCTCAGAATAACTCTTCTAAATGAACAAAGTAACTTTAAAAAGATAGTATTTATTCTTCACTTATTACATTTGTTTAAAAAGGGGAGGTGCTTGGTTTTGATTTTTCTCAAAAACAGTAAGTCCACACATAACTTAAGGACCTCTTACTAAGATTTCAATAAATATGCTCTTAACTTTTACTGAATTTTTTAAAGATATAGAACATAAAGGTATTCAGATACCAATGGGACTATTATGACTTTCTTTGTGAAATGTGCTTCACAAAAAGGACGGATATCATAGTATTTGTATTATTCTGTTTTTAAAAAAAATTACTAAAGCCAAGCACAGAGGCTCACACCTGTAATCCTAGCTAATCAAGAGGCTGAGATCTGAGGATCATGGTTCAAAGCCAGCCTCAACACCAAAGTCTGTGAGATTCTTATCTCCAATTAATCACCAGAGAGCCAGAAGTGTCACTGTGCCTCAAGGGGTAGGATGGTAGCCTTTGAGCTGAAGAGCTCAGGGACAATGCCCAGGCCCAGAGTTCAAGTCCCGCAAATGACCAAAAAAGTGACTAAAGCTAAGAGAGATTTTAAAGTTTATTGAGAAAGAAAGAGGAAAGGAATTTGAGGAATAACTATTACCTACTTCAGATACTTCCCCCAGGTATATTAGACCTCATTTCCCAGGACTCATTAAATTAAGTCCTTAATTTAAAATAGGCACTGCCTAGCACAAGTATAGAGTGACCAGGCAAAACTGCAAAGGGAAAACAGAAAGACTAGGAACTATACTCTTCAGTTCTGAAGAGGGTACATTTCAGAGTCAGACACACTGTCTTTTGGTTTCCATCTAGGAAACAGAAATGCCATTGCAAAGCAATGACCATGGAAAGAACCCACAGCTCCCAGAAATCCTCAAGAACCAGAGAGGGATCTAGAGCAGTAGTGGTGGTAGGGAAAGATCATTACCAGGAAGATAAAGAGGCCATCGCTGAGGACTTGGTTGGAGAACCAGCCCACTCACTAGTACTACCTGGATCCTCCCATGGTGGCCAACTCTAGACCAAAGGCAATGCCCTACCCTGCCAAGGCCCAGAAGAGATTCAGTCCCTTTGGTAGGCTAGAATAAATGTTTAGATAAATCAAACTCTCCATATAAAGCTGCTTTCTGAAAAGACATATGGAATTTGCCCCGGTCCCAGGAAGATGCAGATACTGAAGTCTTAGGAAGCTTCTGTAAACCAGTACCTACTCATCTTTTTGCTTTTGGGGCCAGTAATGATCCCAGAGAACACCATTCAGGACTGAAACTAGAGACCTTACTTGTTAAAGAGGAATAAAGTAACGGGCAAAATGTCCCTTTAGGGGATTGAACATTACTAAGGGAGAAAGTATTATAAAATAGCTCATAGCGATATTAATTTCCTTTTGATTTTATTTTTGAAGTAAAATGAGGGATATTTGTGTTCTATAATTTTTCCCTTTCCCCGATTTGAAAGACAGTGGTCCAAACCACCTTACTCAACTGAAGACTGTCTGGCCAAAATAGAAGGAAGGGAGAAGAGGAGAGGAAAAGGAGGAGGGGGGCAGGGAGAAAACTGGGGATTGAACCCAAGGCCTTGCACAAGGTAGGCAACCACTATACCTCTTGAGGCATCCCAAGCTCAAGAAGTTATTTCTTCCTGGCTTTCACTTTAGAAAAGTTTAACTGAAATGGGTAGGGGATACCTCTGTTATAGGGAAGAAGAAAAAATTGACATTGCTTTAAAGGAGAAAGAATTTGCAAAGGGTTGTTCCACTATAATATTTTTAAGTAGAAAAGAAGTTAAATCCTATCATGATTAGGATAAAGGCATATCTGAAGTTCCAAGAAGTAGTACAAGATTCTATTTGAATCCCTTATAACTCCCTAAGAATACCACATAAAAGAAGCTAACCTTTAGCTCAAAGATTCTGGGCCCAAATAAGAGTATATTCATTTGCTTTCAGGGATCATCTGAATTTACTAGTCACCATAATGCCAGTGATCCACTTAAGCTCAGAAAAAGCTTTGTTGAATGCCCCCACACACAATGAAACCACTCTGCCATATAATGTGTGACTGTTGTTCTTGATGTACTGTTATCTCTCATCTCTGTTGTTGGCTCTTGGTTATCTCATATTGTTACAGTATCTTACCTTGTTATCTGATATACTGCATATATGTTTATTTGTTTATTTGAAATAGGATAGAGAAGGGGGGGAACAAGATGAGGGGTGGGGGAGGGAAATGGGGACCAAGACATGGGAAGTGGTAGCAATGATTGTTAAGTAATGCACCTTCTATCAGGCAAATGTAATGGAATCCTTCTATTAATTACAATAAAAATATATTTTTAGGGACCGGGAGTTTGGCCTAGTGGTTAAAGTGCTTGCCTAGCATGCATGAAGACCCGGGTTCGATTCCTCGGTACCACATACATAGAAAAAAGCCGGAAGTGGTGCTGAGGCTCAAGTGGTAGAGCTCTAGCCTTGAGAAAGTCAAGGACAGTGCTCAGGCCCTGAGCTCAAGCCCAGGACTGGCAAAAATATATATATATATACATATATATATATATATTTTTTTTTTAAAGAAAATGCTCTCCGGATCTTTATATAAGATAACATGTCAGTGACAGATGGAAGAAATGCTGCCCTCAACCTAATAACCGATACTGATGTTACAAGGAGGGGTATTACGATCTTAAATTGTTCCTTAAAAGAATAAGAGCTGAGGGCTCATGCCTGTAATCCTACACTCTCAGGAGGCTGAGATTGGAGGATCTCTGTTCAAGGCCAGCCTAGGAATAAAAGTCTGGGAGATTCTTATCTCTGATTAATCACTAAAAAACTGTAAGTAAAAGATGTGGCTCAAGTGGTAGAATGCTAGCTTCGATCACAAAAGCTCAATGATAGTGTCCAAGTCCTAAGTTCAAGCCCCAGTACTGCTCCCCAACCTCAAAGACAACATAATAATGTGACATTTCATCATATTCTGTCACACTAAATGCGAATGTGATTGGTAATGGTGTAGATAAAAAGGTTTGCGGAGAGGACTATAAAACAGAAAACAAAATAAATACGGCAATTGTATATTGTATCTGCATCTGAATTGTAACTTTAATTCCATATAAAGAACTAAAAATCTGAGCAGTTCAGTGACGAATGATATTTATAAAATAAAAATGTTTCACAATGTGCAATGAACCCCCAGTGATGATTACAAAATGAAGTACTGTGCTCCTAAGGTTTACCACTCTGCATCACCAATGGCTTTTGCAAATACATAGTCTCTCCCTCCAAAGCACATAACACCATCTTTCAAATAGAATTTCCATTTGTTCTTGCTTCGATGAATCTGAGGAGGGGAGAAAAATAATCTACATTAATTACGTTTTAAGGAATGATTTATATTTCTTTTGAAATAATAGATGGGATTATTCTGACCCTAAATGTAAGTTCTTTAAAAGACTTCCTCAAGATTGAGTTCATATAACTCAGATACTATTTTAGGAACTGGAGATAACATTAGTTATATAGAATCATCTCTCAGTATGAGCCCATCAAAGAGGAGGAGGATTTGTTCCACAGCACCTGAAGATGCCAAAAATCTGTGGATGCTCAAGTCTCTCATATTATAATATGACATGACTCTATTTGCCTATAATCTGTGTATATCATACTATAATTTTAAATAATTTAATATAAATCCTCTTATGCAGTAATTATACTATACTATTTAGGAAATAATGACAAGATAAAGAGTCTGTATATGAGCTCCATACAGTAGCTCATGCCTATAATCCCAGATACTCAGGAGGCTGAGATCTGAGGATCATAGTTCAAAGCCACCCCAGATAGGAAAGCTTGTGAGACTCTTTATCTCTGATAAACTACTCAGAAAAAACAGAAGTGGTGTTGTGACTCAAGTGGTAGAGCACTAGCCGTGAGTAGAGACAGCTCAGGGATACAGCCCAGTCCCAGAGTTCAAGCACCAGGACTGGCAAAAAAAAGTCTGTATAGGTTCATTGAAGATGTAACTTTTTATATTTTTATCCATAATTGGTTGAATCCATAGAAGAAATATCAAATACAGACATACATACAGAGGGCCAACTATATATGTTTTACTGCATGTGTATGTATGTATATATGTATGTATGTGTATAATGTATTTATGCAAAAACAAAAAATGTAAACTCTTTAAAAGTGGCAGACACTTTTCCCTAAACAGAAAACAGAAACCTAATAAGTCATAGAGAATATTAGGAGTTGATGAATGCAATGAAAGAAGTAGAGCAGGAATGGAAGATCACAAATATGAAGGTGCTACTTGAGCAAAGGCTCGAGAATGTAAAGGATAACCCTGCATAGGAATTGCCTCAAGAGCATTCCAGGCAAAGGGAACAGAAGGGAAGGTCTTGAGAAAGGGAATGCCTAGACTGCTCAAAAACAAGAGTCCTGTATATCTGCAAGTGAATAAACACATAGCTACTATGATCAGAAATGGAAAAGTTGGGTGTCATTGAAGAAGAAAGTCATAAAATATATATATCACTGAGCAAAGCAAGAAGATACATGTTAAAAATCTGTTACATATTGCTGTTTCTCAGATTCAATGCATCAACATAGACACAGACAAAATAAGAATAGGAAATCCTATTGCTTTCCGAGGAAAAGAATCAAAATCATTGCTACTTCAGAGTAAGCTGCAAATGACTATTTAAAAGCTAGGCACAGGTAGCTCATGTCTGTAATCTCAGGAGGCTGAGATCTAAGGATCATGGCTCAAAGCCAACTTAATCTTGTCTCTGATTAACCACCAAGAAGCTGAAAATGGAGCTGTGACTCAAGTGGTACAGCACTAGCTTTGAGCAAAAATGCCCCAGGACTGGCACACATGTGCATACACACAAAAGCCTTAGAAATATATGATCTGAGGGGCAAGGAGCATGACCTAACGGTAGAGTACCTGGTATGCACGAAGCCCTGGGTTCGATTCCTCAGTACCACATACACAGAAAAAGCTGGAAATGGTGCTGTGGCTCAAGTGGTAGAACATTAGCCTTGAGAAAGCCTGAGGACAGTTTCAACCTTTCATAATGATAAAGATGCAAATTGTGTTTTTATGATACTCTTATTAGTAAAGCCATAGAAAAACGTTATTTTCAAATACTCAAGTGGAAATATATACACCTTCTTAAGAGATCACAATGACTACTTCAACATACATTTGTCTTATCAACCTTATTATCCCATTTCTGAGAACTTATATCAATATCTGCATACACATTGAATGTCTTATGTACGTGGCAATTCAAGCCAAAAAGACTGCTTCAGTATATCAAATATTCATCAACACGGGCTAGTTAAATAAACTTTAAGTATCATACAATGAGATATTATACATTTATTAAAATATTACTACAACACTAGAGCGATTCATGTTGAGTGAGACAAGTCAAAACCAAAGGAACAAAAGGCGCATGGTATCCTTAATATGTGGCTATTAGATCCAAACAGTACAAGAGCAAGGACTCAATATTTGCATACCCAATGCTATGGACATGGTACTGGAAATATAAACACAACTACATAGATATAAAAATTTATGATTCTATAGACATAATGTTTTATTATATAGATTAATATGTATCTATGACATACAAACCCTCAGCCTAATTTTAATTATGTTCTAAAATCTAAGTGCCAGTGATTGTATATAGAGATTCCCTTCTTAAATACTTGTTTGTTAAATATGTCATTTGAAATATGATGTAAAAATCAATGTTAAGATCGGCGGAAGATGGCGGCAGGACAGTGTGAGGGGTTCTGAGATCCTGCCAAGATACAAGTTCTGGCAGCGTAGGGGACAGTTCTTTACCAAAAATTGATCCTAAGTAAGCTTTAGCACCACAGAGATCTCAGGCTGAGAGGAAAAAGTACAAATACCTGTGCAAGAAGACAGCGTGGAGCCACACCAGCCACGGGGACAAAGCTCTTCTGAATCTGAGCAGCAGCACAGACCTGCCGGCTGCAGACAGAGCCACACAGAGCCTGCGCGAGCCCAGAGCCAACACCCAGCCATGCACGGACCTGCCAGCTTCACAGAACTGGACAATCCAGCAATTTGTGAGTAGCCCCAAGGAGAAGTTTCCACTTCTGCTCAAGGAACCGCAATGGGAGAGAGCCCCTCCCCCATAAGCTAAGAGCAGCGGCCATCTTGACTGCTAGCAAAGACCTGGCGGTGGTGCTGGCAGCACCATCATTCTAATGGGCAAAGGATTTCCCAGAGATCCCTCAGCCGGAAATCCGGTTCCAGCGCTGCTGAAGTCCATCCCCCTGCGCTGCCGCAGACCTGGTAAACAAAGTCGCCTGTAACTCTTTCAGCTTCATTTTCCTAATCAAGCAATCTGATCCGAAAAACCACAAAGCCAAATCACAAAAGAAAAAGACTTTGTGAAGTGTTTGGATCCCAAATTTAGTGGAGACACAAGTTTTCTATCCTGTCCCCCCCCACCGCCAAAAAACAGAAAAACTAAAGAATACCCTTTTTTTGTTGTTCTTCTACCACTTTTCATTTGCATTTTTAGGTGTTCCTATTTTCTCTTTGCCATTTTACCTACACCTTTTATTTAATGTTATGATTCATTCCTTTTTTTTCTCCTCTCTTTTCCTGCATGCCTTCTGTCACCATGATCATTCCTAGAAACATAGTGACAGCTCTGGGTACAGTCTGAATAAAAATGATATCTATATTGATATACTCACCTGATTTTTAATCTCCTGGTTCTCAACCCAAGTATCTCTTGGGTAAGAACTCACAACAGTGAAGAATCTCCCCCCCCCACCTTTTTATTTTTGGTGCGTTTTATTTTGTTTTGCTTTGTAGTTGTTGTTTCTTTTTTGTTTTGTTTCTTTTTTCTTTTTAAAATTTTTATCATTGAAATCTCCTATATCTACCTCCCTCTTTTCTCTATATAATTTTCTTATTACTCCTCTTATTTTCATAAGTTTTATCTAAGTTCTTCTAAATTTTGAACTCAAATATTGTACCCATCTATCACCTTTGATCAGTTATCCTTACACTACACCTTTTCTTCATTACTATAATAATCTTACACTCCTGCATTATTCTTTTCCTACATACCCTGTTGTCTTTCATATTATTTTTCTATCTCTGGTCCTCTGTTCATCCTTCAACTCTTATAATGCATGGATCTACATTTGATGGTTGTTGAGCAATGTTGTGTATCTAGGTGATCAATTATACTCTAGGTCCAGAGGGACTTAAATACAATAGAGATTGGATTGAGGGGCTTATTGTTTTGGTCATAAATTGGTCATCAGTGATGGTATTAGATTTGTATGTAAGTGCACAAAAAGAGAGAGTGATATTACCAATCTAAAAGAGCGAACATCTATTGTCAGCCAACTAAAAAGGTCTAGGTTACTTATATCTGAAAAATTATAATCTTGTTTAGTATTAATCTTGCTCCCAGTTTCAAATGGGCACAACAAGAAACTCAAGAAAAATATCAAATCAAGGAGTAGCATCTCCCACCCAACATAAACAGGCAATGGAACAGTCAGTGGCAAATCTAGAGGAGAGCCTTCCAAGTGCTCTACAAATGCAACTGATAAACATCATTAATGAAAAATGTGAAAATATAAAGAAAGAGATAAGGGAGGAAGCCACAGCTAAACAAGAAGAAACCATAAACAAGGTGATATGTAAAAAAGGGGAAGCCATAAAGGAGGCCATAATAAAGGTTTTTCAAAGAAAAATGGATGAATTCATAGAATTCACAAACAAAAAGGTGACCGAACTCCAACAAATGTCCAAAGAGAATAAAGCTACTGAGCTAACCACTCAAATGGAAATCAAGGAGCTAAAGAAATCCATACATGATCTAAAAGAACAGATGCAAGGCATTAAAAATGAGCAATTAGAAGCAAGGGAGATGAAGAATAAAGGAGAAAGCTTTGATAGCAGGTTAGACAATGCAGAAGAGACAATTTCCAGGGTTGAAGATAACTTAGTTGTTCTAGAGAAAGAACAGAAAATGAGTCAATTCAAATCTAGGAAATATGAGAAAACACTACAGGAGGTCTAAGATACAATTAGGAAGCCTAATTTAAGGCTAATTGGTATTGAGGAGGGTCTGGAGAAAGAGGTCAATGGTATTGGAAATATACTTCAGGGAATAATCTCAGAGAATTTCCCAAATATCCAGAAGGGCAGGCCCATCCAGATACAAGAAGCTTTTAGAAGCCCAAACAGACCTGACCAAAAAGGACATCTCACCTCCACATTATAACCCGAACTGGATCAATAGAGACTAAAGAAAGGATCCTAAAGGCAGCCAGGGTGAAGAGAACAATGACCTATAAAGGCAAACCAATCATAATAACCCCAGATTTCTCAGCAGAGACCATGCAAGCAAGAAGAGATTGGAAGGATATATGTCATGCCCTGAAGTCAAATAACTACCAACCAAGAATACTGTACCCAGCAAAGCTCTCATTCATAACTGAGGGAACAATAAAAACATTCCATTCCAGGGAAAAGCTGCAACATTATGAAGCAACCAAACCAACATTACAGAAAATTCTCAAAGATGTTCTACACATAGAAAACCAACACAAATGTAATAAAGAGAAAGACATGGCACCTAAAACTCATAACATCTAAGTACCACAAAAACTATCAAGACACAGGCCCTAATGAAAGCTTGTAAAAATGGCAGGAACTAATAGATATTTCTCAATCCTGACTCTCAATATTAATGGACTTAACTCTCCAATTAAATGACATAGATTATCTACTTGAATCAAAAAGCAAGATCCATCGTTCTGCTGTCTTCAAGAGACACATCTTACCCAAAAAAACATTTTTTGAAAGTGAGAGGTTGGAATAAACTCTATCAAGCTAACGGTCCCCATAAACAAGCTGGAGTTGCCATGTTCATATCAGATAAAATAGACTTCAAACTAAAATTAGTGAGAAAAGACAAAGAAGGTTACCACATACTATTAACGGATCTTTCCTCAAGGAGGACATAACCATCATAAATATCTACACACCTAATCCCAGAGCTCTAAACTTCGTCAAGCAAACTTTACTTTCACTGAAACCATACATAGATCGAAACACAGTGATTGTTGGTGACTTTAACACACCACTCTCACCTATGGACAGATCAACAAGGCAAAAACTCAACAGAGAAACCTTAGAATTGAACAACTATATAGACCAACTAGATCTAACAGACATCTGCAGATTATTCCACCCAGAAGCAACACAATATACGTTTTTTTCAGCAGCACATGGAACATTTTCCCAAATAGACCACATTTTAGGCCATAAAACAAACCTGGACAGATTCAGAAACACTGAAATTATTCCCTGCACACTCTCAGACCACAAAGGCATCAAATTGGAAATGAACTCCAATCTCCACCAATGAAAACCCTATAACTTATGGAGATTGAACAATACATTGTTGAATCACCAATGGGTCATCAAAGAGATCAGAACAGAAATCCAACAGTTTGTGAAATTTAACAAAAAGGAGCACACAAAATACCAGCTCCTTTGGGACACGGCAAAGGCAGTACTGAGAGGAAAATTTATAACTCTGAGTGCCTACAATAACAAATTGGAAAAATCACAAACCAACAATTTAATGTGTCATCTTAAGTTCCTAGAAAAAGAGCAACAAACCAACCCTAATTCCACAAGAAGGAAGAAAATAATTAAAATCAAAGCAGAATTAAATGAATTGGAATCCAAAAAAACTATAGAAAGAATCAACAAAACAAGGAGTTGCTTCTTTGAAAGAATTAACAAAATTGACAAACCCTTAGCAAATCTCACCAAAAAAAGAAGGGAGCATACCAAAATAAACAAAATCACAGACAAAAATGGTAATATCACGACAGAAATTAGCAAGATCCACAGCATCATGAGGGAATAATTCTCAAACCTTTACACCAACAAATTTGAGAATCTAGAATAAATGGATGAATTCCTAGCCAATATTAACATAGCCACACTGAACCAAGAAGAACTAACCCAACTAAACAGGCCTATTTCAAGCACTGAAATAGAAATGGCAATAAGAGACCTTCCACCTAAGAAAAGCCCAGGGCCAGAGGGATTCACACCTGAATTCTATAAGGTCTTCAAAGCAGAGCTCAGACCAATATTCCTCAAGCTCTTCAACGAAATTGAAAATGAAGGTTCTTTACCAAACTCATTCTATGAAACCAGTATAGCCCTCATCCCCAAACCAGACAGAGATTCATCAAAGAAAGAGAATTATAAACCTATTTCTTTGATGAACATCGATGCAAAACTTCTCAACAAAATACTGGCCAACCGTCTACAACAACTCATCAAAAAAATTATACACTATGATCAAACAGGATTCATCACAGGGAGGCAAAGCTGGTTCAATATACACAAATCAATTAAATAACTCAACACATCAACAGGAGCAAGGACAAAAATCACATGATTGTCTCAATAGATGCAGAAAAGGCATTTGACAAGATTCAACATGGCTTTATGTTAATAGCTCTGGAAAAACTAGGAATTCATGGAACATTCCTCAGTATAACAAAGGCTGTGTATGACAAACCCACAGCTAGCATTACACTTAATAGTGAAAAGCTAAAACCATTCCCTCTAAAATCAAGAATGAGACAAGGATGCCCACTCTCTCCATTCCTCATTAACATAGTATTAGAATTCCTAGACAGAGCAATAAGGCAAGAATCAAGCATAAAGCGGATCCAAATAGGGAAAGAGGAAGTAAAACTTTCCCTCTTTGCAGATGACATGATTCTGTATTTAAAGAATCCTATAGACTCCACTCCCAAGCTCCTTGAGGTGACTCAAAACTTTGGAAGAGTAGCAGGGTATAAATTAACTCTCAAAAATCAACTGCCTTCCTCTATGCCAACAGTGAGAGGAATGAGGCAATAATCAGGAAAGCAACTCCTTTCACAATAGCCTCAAAGAAAATAAAGTACCTAGGAATTAGCTTAACTAAGAATGTAAAGGACCTTTTTGATGAAAACTTTAAAACCCTGAAAAAGGAAATTAAAGCAGAACTAAGGAAATGAAAAAACCTCCCATGTTCCTGGATTGGAAGAATCAACATCGTGAAAATGACAATCTTGCCAAGGGCTATCTACAAATTCAACACAATACCCATCAATATCCCAATGTCATTCTTTAAAGAAATAGAAGAGGCAATCCAAAATTTCATATGGAATAATAAAAGACCCTGTATAACAAAAACACTTCTTAGCAGAAAAAACAGCGCTGGAGGAATTTCAATACCAAACTTTAGACTCTATTACAGAGCTATAATTATCAAAACAGCTTGGTACTGGCACAAGAACAGGCCTGAAGCCCAGTGGAATAGAACTGAGGACCCAGATATTAAACCAAAGACCTATGGCCACCTAATCTTTGACAAGGGAGCCAAAAAAATAGAATGGAAGAAAGACAGCCTCTTCAACAAGTGATGCTGGCAGAACTGGCTAAGCACCTGCAGAAAACTAAAGTTGGATCCTTTTTTGTCACCCTGCACTAGAATTAACTCCAAATGGATCCTCAGGAAGACCTAGAGGTAAAAGCTGACACAATGAAAACTTTACAAGAAGGAATAGGAGATACACTAGGCCTCCTTGGCACAGGTAGAAACTTTCTTAATAAGAACCAAGAATCACAACAAATCAGAGAAAGGCTGGATAAGTGGGACTGCATTAAACTGCTGAGCTTTTGTATGGCAAAGGACATAGCTAGTAAATTAATTAGGAAGCCTACAGAATGGGAGAATATCTTCACTAACCACACAGACAAAGGCCTCATATCTAAAATATATCAACAGCTCAAAAAATTGAATCACTCCAAAACTAATCTCCAAAGTAACAACCATCCCATTAACAGATGGGCCAAAGATTTAAAGAGAATCTTCTCTGAAGAAGAAATAAAAATGGCCTATAGACTCATGAAGAAATGCTCAACATCTCTGGTCATAAAAGAAATGCAAATCAAAACAACTCTGAGATTCCACCCCACTCCCGTTAGAATGGCCAGGATAAAGAAAACTAATAACAGATGCTGGAGGGGATGTGGCCAGAAGGGATCATTACTACACTGTTGGTGGGAGTGCAAACTCGTTCAACCACTATGGAAAGCAGTATGGCAGTGCCTCAAAAGGCTAAACATAGAACTCCCCTATGACCCAGCAATTCCACTACTTGGCATTTACCCAATAGTCCAGAAACAAGGACATACTAAATCCACTAGCACAACGATGTTCATTGCAGCACTATTTACCATAGCAAAGATATGGAACCAACCCAGATGTCCCTCACTTGAGTGGATCAACAAGATGTGGTATTTGTACACAATGAAATTCTATGCTGCTGTCAGAAAGAATGACATTGCCCCATTTGTTAGGAAATGGAAAGACTTAGAAAAAATCATATTAAGTGAAGTAACCCAGACTCAAAGCAACATAGGCTCAATGGTTTCCCTCATTTGTCAAAATCAGTAGAAACCCTGGGCTCTCCTAGCAGAGATTTGCAATAGAGCAAAACCTAGATACATAAGGCCATACAGTATGATGCTAAATGAAAGGACCTCTAGAATATAGAAACAAAAGCCACATAATGAGTGATTGTTGTACTTAATATTTCTTTTGCTGTCCCTTGGTTATCTCATATTGTTACAGTATCTCACTTTGTTATGTGATTTATTGGATATATTTGGTTATTTGAAATTGGATAGGGAAGGGGGGAAAACAAGATGAGGAGTGGGGTTGTGGGGAGGGAAATGGGGACCAAGACATGAGAAAGGGTATCAATGTATGTGAAGTAATGCACCTTTTATTTGGCAAATATAATGTAACCCTTCTATTAATTACAATAAAAATATATGAAAAAAATCAATGTTAAAAAGTTCTTTTTTTAAAAATAAAAAAGTAACCAGAGGGGCTGGGAATTTGGCCTAGTGGTAGAGTGCTTGCCTAGCATGCACAAAGACCCGGGTTCGATTCCTCAGTACCCCACATACATAGCAAAAAGCTGGAAGTGGTGCTGAGACTCAAGTGGTAGAGCTCTAGCCTTGAGAAAGTCCAAGGACTGGGCTGATGCCCTGTGCTCAAGCCCAGGACTGGCAAAAAAAAAATTAACCAAAGCCATAAGGGGCTGGGAACATGGCTCAAGCAGGTAAGTGCCTGCCTACCAATTGAGAAGCCTTGAGTTAAATCTCCAGTACTACCAAAATCAATAATAAGTGAATAATATATCCCATTTTCAAACAACAAAGGGACGAAGGATATAAATTGAATGATCTCTATTAAGGATGTAAGGTCCTGGAAATAGATACTAAGATCTGTAAATTAAGTGTGGAAGGTGGGGAAATTAGAAACATGGTAGTTTTCCATTTTCACCATTATTTATCTCTCTCTTTTGATGTTTCTTTATTTCTCATTCGCGTATCTGTAGCAATGAAAAGGGATACATAAAATAAACAAGTGAAGAAAGCTAAAAAATATTACTACAACATATCTGAAAGGGATGGTGATTATAAAAAAGATGGCAAATGGCAAAATACTGTGTGGCAGTATGGTCTATACATCCTTTATTCTTATTCTTTTATTTTTTTGTCCAATGTGGGGCTTGAACTCTGGGCCTGGGTGCTGTCCCTGAGCTCTTCAGCTCAAAGCTACCACCTGAACCCTTGAGCCACAGTACCACTGTGGCTTTCCGGTGGTTAATTGGAGATAAGTGTCTCACCGGTTTTTGTGCTCGAGCTGGCTTTGATCTGCAATCCTCAGATCTCAGACTCCTGAGTAACTAGGATTATAGGCGTGAGCCACTGACACCTGACTTATACAATCTTTTAGACTTGTACTTGAATAAAGTAACTGTGCAAATGCATTTACAAATCAATTTAACTAGTTACTTACACTCAAGACAGTAATAGACAAGAAGCAGGATGCACAGATAGTAAGTCAAAAACAGACTATACCATATGCCAACATTGTATAATGCACAGACACAGACAAAGCAATTGATTGTTGTACTTGCATTAAAAGGACAAACTTGGAAGCAAGTTTTCTAAATTGTCAGATGAAGACATTGTCTATTCTGGTGGCTTCAAGTTCCACTTATATATAAACAGTGTCCTACTCTAAACAGAACATTCTTGTCTCTTGTAGAAGGTTTCATTGTACCACTAGTTTTTCCCTTGAATATCCTAATTACTTCAGTCTTTACATAAATCTTTGCTATTTTCAAGGCCTGTAAAATAACATGTCCATACAATTAATGCATTATGTGTAGACCAATGTGTAGAACAGTGCTTTCATTTAGACCTTTGTTTTTTATTAGACATATTCATATCTTCAAAGTGTCCCCTCAAGTATTAATTTACTAATTTTATAAAATGAATTCTACCTGCTCACCAAAACAAAATAAAATACACCATTTTTACAAAATCAGATGAAAATATGTCCACACAAAAATGTGTGCATTAATGTTTATTGAAACATTTCATGTATTAACCAAAAAGTACAAATGAGACTCAAGACACATTCCAAATACAGCAGAAGCAGGAAGTCGCTCTTCCTCTTTTAACTCTCTCACCTAAGAGAATTCTGTGAGAATTCTGTGGGCTGTTTTTTTTTTTTAACAAAATCTGCTATTTCAAATTTAAGTAAATAAGCAAATCATTTGGGGGTCTTTTTAAAATGTACATTCTGATCCAGGAAAAATAATGCTACTGGCCTTAAAATACAACAACTCTTCTCATTTGTGTTTGTTTCCATCTAATACTAGTCTAACTGAATCAACTAATGGCATAAACTGGGAAATTTTCCCTTTATAAAAACCACTGTAATAGCATTTCCCATTCTACTTTGACCTTTCAGACACATTCTCTTAGCTACTATCTTATGACTTCATCACTCCCTCTTAAAATAATTTCAATGCCTCTCTAATGCTCTGGTTCCTATTAATATTTTAATACTATTCTTTAAATAGTCACTAATTAGAGTACTCTCCAACAACTAGATGTAACACTATACAAGCAATATTGCTTTTATTTACTCCACAAGGTTATTATAAGAAGCAAAGGAAAAACTATGAAGGGATAAAAAGAAACCACTGAAAAATGCAAAGCCCATGTAATTAATTACAAG
Source organism: Megascapheus bottae (assembly GCF_031878675.1). Taxonomy (NCBI): domain Eukaryota; kingdom Metazoa; phylum Chordata; class Mammalia; order Rodentia; family Geomyidae; genus Megascapheus; species Megascapheus bottae. The sequence goes on from NC_143515.1 coordinate 51,166,148, forward strand.
CTTTCTTTCACAGTGCAACAGTGGATACTAAATACATAATGTTCCAGAAAATTCTTTATGCAACTTTAAGGAATATAGATATAATAAGCAACTTACAATGTTTTCATTGTAGAAGGCAATACACAATTTATAAGAAACTAGAAGGCAATACACAATTTATAAGAAACTAAAGTAAGTTTCAGAATAAGAGCTGTCACTTTTCTATGCCCTGATCCATCTTTTGTTTACATTTTCTAGCATCTAAATTTCTATTTTTCTATATATAAAATGTTTTAAGGAAGAAAGTGACCATGAATTTGAACCAAAGGATTTCTTTTTGCTTTTTAGCAATTCAAAATATTACCCTTTGTTTCCTTTAAGTATTTCAAATTGTGACTCAAAAGAGACAAAATTAAAGCTACAATGCGATGGATATCCCTGCTCACCCACTGGGGTGTCGAGACTAAAAAGTCAGGTAGCCAACATGACAAGGCTGTGGAGAAATTTAAATCCCCAAGCATAGCTAGTAGAACATAGAACTAGCTGTACCAGCTTGTCCAACAATCTAGTAGCTCCTTAAAATGTTACCATATGAAGCAGGAACTTCACTTCCCAGAACACACCAAAACAAATGAAAATACATACACACACACACACACACACACACACACACACACACACACACACACACAAACACATGTGCATCAGTGTTTATCAAACAAAGGTACAAAGGTAACCAAAAGGTACAAATGAGACTCAAGACACACTCCCCCAAATATGACACCCTGTCCTCAAAAAATAGTAGAAACCAGAAGTCTCTTTCCCTTAACCCTCAAAAGAATTCTGCTACTTTCCATCATTCCCTTATCTTTTATTTTCTTTTGCTCATGGGGCTTGAACATGGGGCTTCGGCATTGTCCCTAGACTCTTTTCTGCTCAAGGCTTACATACTACTGCTTTGAGCCACAACTCTACTTCCAGTTTTCTTATGATTAATTGAAGAGTCTCATGTAGTGATCCCTCCTGGCCATATCCCCACCAACATCTGTTGTTATTAGAGATCATGGCCATTCTAACTGGAGGTGGAATCTTAGAGTTGTTTTGATTTGCATTTCTTTTATGGCCAGAGATGTTGAGCATTTCTTCACGTGTCTATAGGCCACTTTTATTTCTTCTTCAGAGAAGACTCTCTAAGTCTTTGGCCCATCTTTTAATGGGATGGTTGTTTCTTTGGAGATTAGTTTTGGATTGATTCAATTTTTTGAGCTGTTGATATATTTTAGATATGAGGCCTTTGTCTGTTGTGTGGTTAGTGAAGATCTTCTCCCACTCTGTAGTCACTGCTACACTGTTGGGGGAGTGCAAACTCATTCAACCACTATGGAAGGCAATATGGCAGTTCCTCAAAAGACTAAACATAGAGTTCCTCTAAGACTCAGCAATTCCACTACTTGGCATTTACCCAATAGTCCAGAAACAAAGACATACTAAATCCATTAGCACAACGATGTTCATTGCAGCACTATTTACTATAGCAAAGATATGGAACCAACCCAAATGTCCCTCAGTTGATGAGTGGATCAACAAGATGTGGAATTTATACACAATGGAATTCTATGCTTCTGTCAGAAAGAATGACATTGCCCCATTTGTAAGGAAATGAAAAGACTTAGAAAAAAATCATATTAAGTGAAGTAAGCCAGACCCAAAGGGAACATAGGCTCAATGGTTTCCCTCATTTGTCATAATCAGTAGAAACCTTGGGCTCTCCTAGCAGAGATTTAGAATAGAACAAAACCTAAGATATATAAGGCCATATAGTTTGACGCTAAATGAAAGGACCTATGTGATATAGAAACAAAAGCCATATAATAATGACTGATTATTGTCCTTACTGTACTATCTCTCATCTCTTTTGCTGTCTCTTGGTTATCTCATATTGTTACAGTATTTCACTTTGTTATCTGATATATTGTATATAGGTTTATTTGGTTATTTGAAATAGGATAGGGAAGGGGCGGAAACAAGATGAGGGGTAGGGATGGGGAGAGGGAAATGGGGACTAAAACATGAGAATGAGTATTCATTGTTTGTGAAGCAATGCACCTTCTATCTGGTGAATATAATGTAACCCTTCCAATAATTACAATAAAAAATATATGAAAAAAAGAGTCTCATGGACTTTCCTTCCTGGGCTGGCTTTAATCTGTGATCCTCATATCTCAGCCTCCTGAGTAGCCAGAGTTACAGGGGAGAGCCATGAGCACCCAGCCATACAGCCCTTAATCCAGAGGTGTCTATCCTGTACCCATTACCTCTGAAGATCAAGGAATACTGAGACAGTTTTGAACAAGAAGGCCTTGCTAAGTCCCTCCAGTTTATTACTAATAGATCATACCCATTTTTCCTCTGATTATATTTTTGTATGGTTTTCTGATTATATTTCTGTATGGCTCATATCTGTAATTCTAGCTACTCTGAAGACAGAAATATGAGGATTATGGTTCAAAGCCAGCCCATACAGAAAAGTCCCCATGAAACTCTTATCTCCAATTAACCACTCAAAAACCAAGGAACTGTGGCTGAAGTGGTAGCTAGCCTTGGGCACAGGGACAGAGGCTCAGACACAGCACCACGCCCTGAGTTCAAGCCCCACAACTGATAGGAAAAATAACAATAATAATTCCAATTGATTTCACTGTGGAAGTACTTTCATACATGCAATGTTTCAACCACATTCACCCATTCCATTGTCCCTAACAAAAGAGCCTGTTTTCACTTCCTTTGATTTATTTTCTGTGTATATTAGTAGTACCAACGGATTGCACCATGGTAGTTCACACTGTACACATTACTATTGAATGAAATTAACCTTGTCTATTTTTTCCTCCTGTGTCTTCATTCCTAAGGTTTCCTGTGCAATGTAAAATTTATCTTAAATAAATTTGTGTGCCTTTCTCCTGTCAATCTCTCTTTATTAGGAGCCTCAGCTATGAACTTACAGATGAGAAAATATATTACTTTCTTTCCCCTACAGTAGGAAACAATCTCAAGGTCCATAGACAAGAAAAAAAAATGTGTGTTACAAAAGACTTCAGACTGCATTATTCCTTCACATGAAATTCCAGAACAGAGAAATCTAAAGAAACCCAAAATGGATCCATAGTTCCTCAAGCGTAAAATCAAAGGGTACAAGAAATATTAGAGTGAGTCAATGTGTGAGAAGTGATGTACCCTCTGTCTGGCCAATGTAACTGTGACCCCTCTACACATTACAATAAAAAAAGAACAATTAAGTTCTTGAGGCATCTCAGTATTTCAGAATGGCACAACAATGTCTCACTCAATATTTAGACTACTGGGAAAGGCTTAGACCAATTATTATGTAAAAAACAATTGAGAAGATCACTTCTTACTGTAGCACCATAGTAATAATTAGAAATGCATCAGAGTCTAACTGAATTCTCAGCTGAAATAATCCCTCCACCCACTGGGGATTGAATTCTGTCACCTGAGTCACACCCTTGGTCCCCAAGTCTTTGTTTTAAAGTCTTCCCAATAAAGACTAATTTTTCTGGCAAAAAAATAAACATTACAGTGAGAACTGAAGATATGGGGTTGCTTTCTGAGATGACAATGACTCTACAATTGACAGTGAAGATGTTTGCATATATGCATTAATACTTCCAATAGGCAAATTGCATAGTATGTTAATACCTCAAGTCTGTTTTAAGAAAATAGTCATGTATTGAGGACATAGGATTATCATTCTACAAAGGATAACCAAAATTCTAATCATGATTCTTCTAATTTCAGCCTTTCAAGGAGCTTGGATTTCAGGTATGAGCCACCACAAATGGCACAATCAGTAATTACTTTTTTAGTTGCTAAAACTAAAATTCTACTGATAGCAATCTTCATACTTGAAACCTTCAACTCATGACCAGTCTCCCTGATTCTCCTATCATAATTTCATAACCTCTACATTTTCTTTATTCTCACGCTATCCTCCCAACCTACATCTGGTTTCTGCCTGCCTACACTGAAACATTAAACATGGCAGTTGTTGTTTTTTGTTATTTACTCTGATTAACTTTAATGTCCTTCAGACCAAGTTTAGACGACTCTTACTAGCATTTAGGTTAATCTGATCTGATCTATTCCCTACTCTTTTCCCCAGCCCAGTATCCCTTCTTTGGCCATGCAACAAAATACCATTTATTCAACTCAGAACTGTCTCTTCCCTGCCTCTTGTGCATACTACCCCATTCTTTTTTTTTTTTTTTTTGCCTTTCATCAGGCTCTTTTCAAATGCCTGCTCTCTATATTGGCTTCTATCCTGTAAATCACACTAGCCCAGTTTCTAAACCCCCGATGGACTTGCAAAGAACTCCAGCTGCAAATGACTTCTTGTATTTCCTTGCCATTTTTAGGACTCCTGCCTACCATATGCTAACATTTGACTTATGTGACACTCATCTTAGCATTTGGTTTACCTGACCCTTATTTTAGCTTTCGATTTGCCTGCCATCCCAATCTGTGTAACTTTATTATTCCCTAAGAAATATCATAGCTTGCTAAGACTTTTTCCCTTCCTTGAGACAAAGACTTCTTGTCCTATCACTGAGGCCACACAGCACAGTGCTGGATGTAAATGCAAACTCACACCTCCCAGAATGAAGCAGATGTTGTGTGAGTCTGTTAACTCTGAACTGTAACTCACCATCTATCTCCCACCACTTTATGTACCTTCCAACTATAAATGCAATTAATAAACCCAGAGTCCAAAAGGTGAACACAGTACCTTGTCATACTGACAGACAATCACATTATCTGTGTCAAACAAGTCTGGCACATCCTGCTCACTAGCATCATCTCCTGAATTTAGAGGATCCTAAAGATGAAAGATGATCACATTAATAAATTTCATGGGGCTTCAAATGTTTCAAAGCTGGAGATACATGTAGGAAGAAAGGAGCTTGGAGAGGCAGAATAGTACCATACTTTAAGATCTGGTGTCCTGTGTCTCAATAACCAGCTAAGCCACTTAATGACATAATTAACCTTCAATTAAGTTACTAAAGGCTCCATGGAGAAGAGGGAGGAAGAGGAGGAAAAAGAGGGAGGAAGAGGAGGAGGAAGAAGAGGAGGAGGAGGAAAAGAAGGAGGAAGAAGAAAAGGAGGAGGAAGAGGAGGAGGAGGAGGAAGAAGAAGAGGTAGAAGAGGAGGAGGAGGACAAAGAAGAGGAGGTAGAAGAGGAGGAGGAGGAAGAGGAGGTAGAAGAGGAGGAGGAGGAAGAAGAGGAGGTAGAAGAGGAGGAGGAGGAAGAAGAGGAGGTAGAAGAGAAGGAGGAGGAGGAAGAAGAGGAGGTAGAAGAAGAGGAGGAGGAGGAAGAAGAGGTAGAAGAGGAGGAGGAGGAAGAAGAAGAAGAGGAAGTAGAAGAAGAGGGGGAGGAAGAGGAGGAGGAAGAGGAGGAGGAAGAGGAATGAAGTAGTAGTAGTAAGGGGGGGAAGGAAAAGGAAGAAGAGGAAAGGGCCAAGGGGGGAAGGGTGAAAGGGGAGAAGATGACTTGTTGAATTATTAAATAAGACAGAGCATATTAAACTTAGTATGACAGGCACATAATAGAATAAGGCCCATAAATGATAATGCTTCTTATAAACTTAATTACCATATCCCACCCAGATTTTACTGTATTCAGCAGAACATGTGAATCAGAACATAAAATCTATGCCTCTGACAGCCTGCTTTTGTGAACCTCTGCATCCCCCAAGCCTCCTGCTATCTCTAGCTAAGGGCAACTCATATAAAGCTGGATCCTAATGCTTACTCTGCTTTAAGTCAATTTAAGAGACAAGTTCTAAGTTCCAAGATCCAAAAGAATTTAAGAGTAAGGAAAGAGGTAATCTTAATTCTTCTTTGCACCTGGTTCCCAAATACACTGAAGCACAGAGGTTATAATTAAACACAGTTCAAGCTCCAAAGCAAACCCCACTCACCTCCTCCACAATGTCTACTTGAGGGTCTTCATTATCACTACTGTTTGTAGAGGACTCTTCATTTGATACACTGTCAGTTTCTTCTTTAAGCACCTTTAGATCTCCTGCATCAATAACCCCCAGAAATTCATTGTCGACCTCTCGTATATTTTCTATTTCTTCATTAGAAGACATATCACCAGTTCCATCTATTTGAACTATGTCATTAGCATCATCATCAGTTACTCGAATGCTCAAATTTATCTGAGAAGTCGAATTCTAAAAAGAAAAAGAAATGAAATTATTCACATCGAAGTACATAAAATATCAAATTTTAAATTATTTTGGCAAACGTTCTACAAGTGGTCAATTCAAATATTTCTTCCTTGAGTTGCTATATTTTGAATTTCCAAAATTATGTCTTGTAACTTAAAAATAAATTTTAAATTAAAATGAAGTGAGCATACTAATACATACTATGTATATAATGCACATGAGCAAAAAGTGAGTCCATGAATTTCATACAATATTTACCAGCTTTTATATGTGTACACAATCATAATGCCTTTGAATTTTAACTACTACCTTTTATTCTAAACACCTGACCGGGTGCTGGTGGCTCACATCTGTACTCCTAGCTATTTAGGAAGCTGAAATCTGAGGATCGCAGTTCAGAGCCAGCCAGCGCATGAAAGTCTGTGAGACTTTTTTTTCCATTCTTGAGGCTTGAACTCAGGGTCTGAACACTGTCCTTGGGCAGTCCTCAAGGCTAGGGTTCTACCACTTGAGCCACGATCCCATTTCCGACTTTTCTGTTTGTGGCACCAAGGAATCAAACCTGGATTTTGATGCATGCTAGGCAAGCACTCTACCACTAGGCCAAACTCCCGGCCCCAAGTCTGTGATACTCTCATCTCCAATTAACCACCAGAAAACCAGAAGTGGCACTGTGGCTCAATGAAGTAGAGCATTAGCCTTGAGCTGAAGAGCTCAGGGATGGGGCTCAGGCCCAGAGTTCAAGCCCCGGGATTGATAAAAAAAAAAAAAAAACTGAATGAGGTAGAAAAGACAATCATCACTGTGATCAATGGATAAATAAAATATGCAAAGAATTATACTAAGTGAAATGAGACACATATACTTTATACAAGGCTCCCCAGAACAGGCAAAGTCGTAGAGACAGGAAGTAATGCAAAGGCTACTGTATACCTTTAAGAACTACAGAGTTGCTGGGCACTGGTGGCTCACACCTGTAATCCTAACCACTCAGGAGGTTGAGATTTGAGGATTGTAGTTCAAAGACAGCCCAGATATGAAAATCCATGAGACTCTTATCTTATCTCCAATTAAGGACCAGAAAACTGGAAGTGATGCTGTAGCTCAAGTGGCAGGGCAATAGCCTTGAGCTGAAGAGCTCAGGGACACCACCCAGGCCCAGAGTTCAAGTCCCATAACTAACAAAAAAAAAAGTACAGAGTTTCTGTTTCCAATGTTGAAAATGTTCTGGAAATGTACTGTGGTGATAGTTGTACTACATTGTGAATATACTTAATACTACTTCTTTTTCTGCTTGAATTTTTCCATGGAAAATTCTGTGACATATATTTTACTAAAATCAAGATTTAAACTTAGAAATAGAAAGAAATTCAGTAACTACCTCTTGTCACATGGATTTTTTTGCTTCATCAATCGGATCTAACAAATAAGCATCTACTAAACACTTTATAAGCATTTCTTAATTTAAACCTAATTGTAACACACTGAGAGTTAAAAAAAAAATTCCATACCAAGGTTACGGAGCTAAGAAGGGTGAAAAAAAGATTAAAACTCCAAGCTTGAGGATAGAGTCCACCTCTAATGCGCCATGCATGCCCTCCTTTTAGTTTGTTACAGACAGCATAGAGAACAAGATTTCAAGGTCTTTAATAACAGGGTCTGGAGAAAAAGGAAGGTGGTGCCGAGACAATAGGGACGCTGCCTAGCTCTCTCTCACAAAAAGAGAGAACCAGGGAGTCCCACGAGCCAACTACCTTAAGAAATCCACAACAACAAACTCAAAAAGCAAGGGAGAAGGACTCAAACCCGAAAAGAAATCCAGATAAAGCTTACATCCAACTTTCTCAAAGAATTCGGAACATGAGGACCCCTCCCCCACCTCTCGCCGCCACCAGCTCCCACCCACCCACCAGGCTCCTCTCCCAGGCCACTGGATCTAGAGAGTGGAGGGCACTGGGACCCTGCCTTACAACAGCGGGTGAGGGGGCAGGAAAATAGGAGCCAGCATCTGCCCCCCCTCAATTCTTGAGCGGGGCATCCTTGAGCTGGGAATCCTGAACAAGACAGCACTGAGGGGCCCCCCACAGACACAGACTCTGACAAAGCACTGGAAACACAGCAGGGATCTGAAGGGCCGACCAGCAGCCAAGCTCCCCTTCTGAGAATCAAAAAGGCGAGGCTCCGCCCTTGGAGCCCACGTCCCCAGCTGGGCCCCGCCCCTGGGAACAGAGGGGTCTCCTGCTGGTCCTGCTGAGAGCCCCTGGAAACTCTCAATCCCCAGACCCTTGGCTTGGGGCCGCCCCTGGAAGCAGCACAGGAAAACGTCTGCCAACCGCGCTCAGACGGAAACTCGCAGATCCATCCCATGGTCCACTGTGAGGCCACTGGTTGGGCTAAGAGCTAGTCGTACAGCAACACATAAGTTTTATTCTAATACTTTCCAAATTTGTACTCAAATACGCTACCTACTTACCAACTTAGGTCAGTTATCCTTACGCTATACCTTTTCTTCATTACTACAATATTCTTACACTCCTATGTTAATCCTCTTGTACCTCCCCTGACCTCTCTCATTCTATTTTTCTATCTCTGGACCTCTGTTCGTCTTTCAACCCTTATAGTGCATGGATCTACACTTGATGGCTGTTGAGCAATACTGTATATCTAAGTGTTTAATTATTCTCTAGACTCAGAGGGACTTAAAGACAATAGAGATTGGATTGAGAGGCTTATTGTTTTGGGAATAAATCGCTTATCAGTGGATGTATTAGTCTGGTCTGTCACTGCACAAAAAGAAAGAGTGATAACACCAATCAAAACGTGAACATCTAGTGTCTGCCAGCTACAGAGGTCTAGGTTGGTTATATCTGAAAAACTATAATCGTGTTTAGTATTAATCTTGCTCCCATTTTCAAATGGGCAGAACAAGAAACTCAAGGAAAATGTCAAATCAAGAAACAACATCCCCCACCCAATGTAAACAGACAATGGAACAGTCACTGGCAAACCTAGAGGAGAGTCTTCCAAGTGCTATACAAATGCAATTGATAAACATCATTAATGAAAAAATGTGAAAATATAAAGAAAGAGATAAGGGAGGAAGCCATAGCTGAACAAGAGGAAACCATAAACAAGGTGATAAGTGAAAAAGAAGAAGCCATAAAGGAGGCCATAATAAAGGTTTTTCAAAGAAAGATGGATGAATTCATAGAATCCACAAATAAAAAGGTGACCGAACTCCAGCAAATGTTCAAAGAAAATAAAGCTACTGAGTTGACCACTCAAATGAAATCAAGGAGCTAAAGAAATCCATACATGATCTAAAACAAGAGATGGAAGGCATCAAAAATGAGCAGTTAGAAGCAAGGGAGATAAAAAATAAAGTAGATAGCTTTGATAGCAGGTTAGACAATGCAGAGGAGAGAATTTCTGGGGCTGAAGATAATTTAGTTATTATAGAGAAAGAACAGAAAATGAGTCAATCCAAATCTAGGAAAAATAAGAGAGCGCTTCAGGAGGTCCAAGATACAATTAGGAAGCCTAATTTAAGGCTAATGGGTATTGAGGAGGGCATGGAGAAAGAGGTCAATGGTATTGGAAATATACTTCAGGGAATCATCTCAGAGAACTTCCCAAATATCCAGAAGGACAGGCCCATCCAGATACAAGAAGCTTTTAGAACCCCAAACAGACCTGACCAGAAAAGAACATCCTACCGCCACATCGTAATCTGAACTGGATCAATAGAAACCAAAGAAAGGATCCTAAAGGCAGCCAGGGAAAAGGGATCAGTAACCTATAAAGGAAAACCAATCAGAATAACCCCAGATTTCTCAGCAGAGACCATGCAAGCAAGAAGTGACTGGAAGCAAATATGTCATGCCCTTAAGTCAAATAACTACCAACCAAGAATACTGTACCCAGCTAAGTTCTCATTCATAACTGAGGGAACAATAAAAACATTCCATTCCAGGGAAAAGCTGCAACAATATGTCGCAACAAAACCAACACTACAGAGAATTCTCAAAGATGCTCTATACATAGAAAACCAAAATAAATGCAATATACGGAAAGAAATGGCACCTAAACAGCATACCATCTAAGGACCACAAGAACTGTCAAGACACAGGCCCTAATAAAAGCTTTTAAAAATGGTAGGAACTAATAAATATCTCTCAGTCCTAACTCTCAATATCAATTGACTTAACTCTCCAATTAAACGGCATAGGCTGTCTAGTTGGATCAAAAAGCAAGATCCATTGTTCTGCTGTCTTCAAGAGACACATCTTACCCAAAAAAAACAATCATCTTTTGAAAGTGAGAGGTTGGAATAAACTCTATCAAGCTAACGGCCCCCATAAACAGGCTGGAGTTGCCATCCTCATATCAGATAAAATAGACTTCAAACTAAAATTAGTAAGAAAAGACAAAGAAGGTTACTACATACTACTAAAGGGATCTTTCCTCCAGGAAGACATAACGATCTTAAATATTTACACACCCAATCCCAGAGCTCCGAACTTCATCAAGCAAACTTTACTTACACTGAAACCATACATAGATCGAAATACAGTGATTGTCGGTGACTTTAACACACCACTCTCACCTATGGACAGATCAACAAGGCAAAAACTCAACAGAGAAACCTTAGAACTGAACAACTATATAGACCAACTAAATCTAACAGACATCTGCAGAATATTCCACCCAGCAACAACATAATATACATTTTTCTCAGCAGCACATGGAACATTTTCCAAAATAGATCTCATCTTAGGCAATAAAACAAACCTGGTCAGATTCAGAAACACTGAAATTATTCCATGCACACTCTCAGACCACAAAGGCATCAAATTGGAACTGAACACACATCTTCACCAAAGAAAACCCTGTAACTCATGGAGACTGAACAACACATTGTTGAATCACCAATGGGTCATCGAAGAGATCAGAACAGAAATCCAACAGTTTATGAAATTTAACAAAAAGGAGCACACAAAATACCAACTCCTTTGGGACACAGCAAAGGCAGTACTCGGGGGAAAACTCATAGCGCTGAGTGCCTACAACAACAAGTTGGAAAAACTGCAAACCAACAAGTTAATGTCTCACCTTAAGCTCCTGGAAAAAGAGCAACAAACCAACCCTAATCCCAGTAGAAAGAAGCAAATTATTAAAATCAAAGCAGAATTGAATGATTTGGAATCCAAAAAAACTATGGAAAGAATCAACAAAACAAGGAGTTGCTTCTTTGAAAGAATTAACAAAATTGATGAGCCCTTAGCAAATCTTACCAAAAAAAGAAGAGAGCATATCGAAATAAACAAAATCGCAGATGAAAATGGTAATATCACGACAGAAATTACCAAGATCCAGAATATCATGAGGGAATACTTCTCAAACCTTTACGCCAACAAATTTGAGAATCTAGATGAAATGGATGGATTCCTAGCCAATATCAACATACACACACTGAACCAAGAAGAACCAACCCAACTCAACAGGCCTATTTCAAGCTCTGAAATAGAAATGGCAATTAGAGAACTTCCACCTAAGAAAAGCTCAGGGCCAGATGGATTCACAGCCGAATTCTATAAGGTCTTCAAAGCAGAGCTCACTCCAATACTCCTCAAGCTCTTCAACGAAATTGAAAACGAAGGTTCTTTACCAAACTCATTCTATGAAGCCAGTATAACCCTCATCCCCAAACCAGAGAGAGATTCATCAAAGAAAGAGAACTATAGACCTATTTCTTTGATGAACATCGATGCAAAACTTCTCAACAAAATACTGGCCAACCATCTACAACAACTCATCAAAAAAATTATACACTATGATCAAACTGGATTCATCACAGGGAGGCAAAGCTGGTTCAACATACGCAAATCAATTAATATAATTCAACACATCAACAAGAGCAAGGACAAAAATCACATGATTGTCTCAATAGACGTGGAAAGGGCATTTGACAAGATCCAACACCCCTTTATGTTAAAAGCTCTGGAGAAACTAGGAATCCATGGAACATTCCTCAATGTAATAAAGGCTGTGTATGAGAAACCCACTGCTAGTATTACACTTAATGGTGAAAATCTAAAGCCATTCCCTCTAAAATCAGGAACGAGACAAGGATGCCCACTCTCTCCACTCCTCTTTAACATAGTACTAGAAGTCCTAGCCAGTGCAATAAGGCAAGAAGCAAGCATAAAGGGGATCCAAGTAGGGAAAGAGGAAATAAAACTATCCCTCTTTGCAGATGACATGATTCTGTATTTAAAGAATCCTATAGACTCTACTCCCAAGCTCCTTGAGCTGATTCAAAACTTTGGAAGAGTAGCAGGCTATAAAATCAACCCTCAAAAATCAACTGCCTTCCTTTACACCAACAGTGAGAGGAACGAGGCAATAATCAGGAAAGCAACTCCTTTCACAATAGCCTCAAAGAAAATAAAGTACCTAGGAATTAGCTTAACTAAGAATGTAAAGGACCTTTTTGATGAAAACTTTAAAACCCTGAAAAAGGAAATTAAAGAAGAACTAAGGAAATGGAAAAACCTCCCATGCTCCTGGATTGGAAGAATCAACATTGTGAAAATGACAATCTTGCCAAGGGCTATCTACAAATTCAACACAATACTCATCAATATCCCAATGGCATTCTTTAAAGAAATAGAAGAGGCAATTCAAAATTTCATATGGAATAATAAAAGACCCCGTATAGCAAAAACACTTCTTAGCAGAAAGAACAGCGCAGGAGGAATTTCAATTCCAAACTTTAGACTCTATTACAGAGCTATAATTCTCAAAACAGCATGGTACTGGCACAAGAACAGGCCTGAAGACCAATGGTATAGAACTGAGGACCCAGATATTAAACCAAAGACCTATGACCACCTAATCTTTGACAAGGGAGCCAAAAAAATAGAATGGAAGAAAGACAGCCTCTTCAACAAGTTGTGCTGGCAGAACTGGTTAAGCACCTACAGAAAACTAAAGTTGGATCCTTCTTTGTCACCTTGTACTAGAATTAACTCCAAATGGATCAAAGACCACGGGGTAAAAGCTGACACACTGAAAACTTTACAAGAAGGAATAGGAGATACACTAGGCCTCCTTGGCACAGGTAGAAACTTCCTTAATAAGGACCAAGAATCACAACAAATCAGAGGAAGGCTGGATAAGTGGGACTGCATTAAACTGCGGAGCTTTTGTATGGCAAAGGACATAGCTAGTAAATTAATTAGGAAGCCTACAGAATGGGAGAAGATCTTCACCAACCAAACAACGGACTAAGGCCTCATATCTAAAATATATCAACAACTCAAAAAATTGAATCACTCCAAAACTAATCTCCAAAGTAACAACCATCCCATTAAAAGATGGGCCAAAGACTTGAAGAGAGTCTTCTCTGAAGAAGAAACAAAACTGGCCTATAGACACATGAAGAAATGCTCAACATCTCTGGTCATAAAAGAAATGCAAATCAAAACAACTCTGAGATTCCACCTCACTCCAGTTAGAATGGCCAGGATCAGGAAAACAAATAATAACAGATGCTGGAGGGGATGTGGCCAGGAGGGATCACTACTACACTGTTGGTGGGAGTGCAAACTCGTTCAACCACTATGGAAAGCAGTGTGGCAGTGCCTCAAAAGGCTAAACATAGAACTCCCCTATGACCCAGCAATTCCACTACTTGGCATTTACCCAACCATCCAGAAACAAGGGCATACTAAATCCACTACCACAACAATGTTCATTGCAGCACTATTCACCATAGCAAAGATATGGAACCAACCTAGATGTCCCTCAGTTGATGAGTGGATCAACAAGTTGTGGTATGTGTACACAATGGAATTCTATGCTGCTGTCAGAAAGAATGACATCGCCCCATTTGTTAGGAAATGGACTTAGAAAAAATCATATTAAGTGAAGTAAGCCAGACTCAAAGGAACTTAGGCTCAATGGTTTCCCTCATTCGTCATAATCAGTAGAACCCTTGGGCTCTACTAGCAGAGATCTGCAATAGAGCAAAATCTTGATACATAAGGCTATATAGTACGAAGCTAATTGAAAGGACCTCCAGGATATTGAAACAAAAGCCGTATAACGAATGATTGTTGTCCTTAATGTACTATGTTGTCTCTCATCTCCTTTGCTGTCCCTTGGTTATCTCATATTGTTATAGTAACTCACTTTGTTATCTGATATATTGAATTTATTTGTATTTGGTTATTTGAAATTTGATAGGGAAGGGGGGAAAACCAAGATGGGTGGGGGGTGTGGGGGGGAGGGTAATGGGTACCAAGACATGTGAAAGGGTATCAATGTATGTGAATTAATGCACCTTCTATCTGGCAAATATCATGTAACCCTTTTACTAATTACAATAAAAAATATTTTAATATTACAAAAAAAAAGAACAGGGTCTGTTTTATATGATTATACATGCCATAGCAATTATAGCAGATAGTCAAACTTTCTGATGATGTGGAAGACCTGGTCAAAACTCCAGATATGGTCAAAGTTCCATGTCATAATGGGAGTAGATAGTGTTGCTGAGTACTTAGAAGCTAGTATGCAAGTTGACTTGCTTATTATATAAATGACAGGTTGTTGGACTCTCCTAGCAGATGTTTAGAATAGGGCAAAATCTAGATACATACGGCCATATAGGATGAGGCTAAATGAAAGGATATGGAAAAAAGATCCATATAATGTGTGATTGTCATCGTTAATATACTATGTTATTTCTCATCTCTTTTGCTGTCCCTTGGTTATCTCATATTGTTATAGTATCTTACCTTGTTATCTGATATACTGTATACATGGTTTTTTTTTAAATAGGATATGGAAGGGGGAAAACAAGATGAGGAAAGGGGGTGGGGGAGGGAAATGGGGACCAAGACATGAGAAAGAATATCAATGTTTGTGAAGTAATGCACTTTCTATCTGGTGAATATAATGTAACCCTTCTATTAATTACAATAAAAATATTTAAAAATAAATGACAGGTTTCCTTTGCTCTAACAACAGGTATAGAAGTGTAGCTCAGGGAAAGTTTGGCTATCAACACTCAACAGAACTCCTTAGGCCTTCACCAGATCTGCCTAAGACATTAGGAATTCTAAGGAGACTGAATTAATGATGATTTTCAACAGTATACAAGAAGCTTCACTAGGGTCAAATAAATGCTGTTTCTTTACACATAAGAAAGAGAGAAGGAAGGAAGGGAGGGAGGGAGGGAGGGAGAAAGAAAGAGAGAAAAAGAAAGAAAGGAAAGAAAGGAAAGAAAGAAAGAAAGAAAGAAAGAAAGAAAGAAAGAAAGAAAGAAAGAGAAAGAAAGGAAGGAAGAAAGAAAAGAAAGAAAGAGAAAAGGAGGGAGAATGGAAGGAGGCAAGGGGGGAAGGAGGGAAAACAAAGATTCTTAAGTTTTGGACCCTGGTTCCAAGCCAGCTGGGTAAGTAAGTCCACAAGACTCCATCTCCAATTAACCAGCCAAATGCTGAACTAGACATGTAACTCAAGTAACAAAAAGCAAGAAAAGTCAGCTGAGAGCATGGGGCTCTAAGTTTAAGCCCTTCTACTACCCACTATGTATGCAAAAGAACTGAAAGCAGGGACATGATGGCAGCATTAAGCACGAGAGCCAAAAGCTGAGCATGACCCAAGTTTCCAGAGGCAGTTGAATGGGTAAATGAAATGTCAGACATACACATATTGAAATACTGTTCAGTGAAAAATAGGAAGGAGGGGGTCAGGAGTTTGGCCTAGTGGTAGAGTGCTTGCCTAGCATACACAAAGACCCGGGTTTGATTCCTCAGTACCACATACATAGAAAAAGCTGGAAAAGGTGCTGTGGCTCAGTTGTTAGAGCTCTATCCTTGAGGAAAGCCCAAGGCCAGCACTCAGGCCCTGAGTTCAAGCCCCATGACTGGCAAAAAAAATAAAATAAATAGGAAGGAGGGACAGAGCGTATGCCCTAGTGATAGAGTGCTTGCCTAGCTTGCACGAAGACCTTGGTTCAATTCCTTTGTACCACATACACAGAAAAAATAGGAAGTGGTTCTGTGGCTTGAGTAGAGTGCTAGCCTTGAGAAAACCAAAGGACAGTGCTCAGGCCCTGAGTTCAAGCCCCAAGACTGGCAAAAAGAAAAAAACAAGAAAAGAAAAAAACCAAAGGAGGAAACTGCTACAACATGAAACATGATATGCTCTGAAGACACTGAATTAAATGAAGAGAGACACACAAGGTAAATGCTGCCCAATTCTGTTTACCTTAAATAATTAACATAGACAGATCATAAACCCTGAAAGGATGCCAGGAACACAGGGGAGTTATTGTCTAATAGGCATGGAGTTCATGTTTGGGAAGATGAATTTGTACAAATCAATGCTGGTAATCAAGGTGTGAGTGCACTGACTGCCACTAAATTGCAGCAAAACGGCTCAAATATAGAGCCACATAATAGCATCTTTTTTTTTTTAGAGCATATGACATTTTAGCCACCTTTTATATATTCTGCTTTGTAGTGCATTTTTCTCAAATAAAACTGCTCATATGTGTTTTCTGAAAAAAGTTTTAATCATTTCTAATAACTCAAATATTCTTTTAGGAAAGGAAATACCAAGTTTTGAGTAACTGAACATAATTTGTAGTTGTGAATGTTAAGATTATCTGTATTTGGTATAAAATTCGAGTATCTTCAAAATAGCTCAAAAGCTGTGTATACATGTCCATATGTGATGAGGCTAAGCAAAATGAACTCCAGAAAACAAGAGGTTTATTTTTGTGCTTGATGTCCTTAATGTACTTTGTGAGCTATTTCTTTTTTCTTCTTTTCTCCTTAAGGTTTATCTCATTTGTTACTGTATATGACTTTGGTACCTGGTATATTGAATATACATTTATCTGTGTATTTGAAAATGGGAAAATAAGGGAAAACCAAGATGACTGCAGGGATGGGGGGACAGAAAGTGGGAGAAAAACATGGAAAGGGTAACAATGTTCAAGAAGTAATGTACCCACTACTTGAGGAATGTAATAGAAACCCCTCTGTACATCACCCTAACAATAACAAAATAAGTAAATAAAAATTTGATTACCTATCAAAAAAAAAAAAAAGAATATCTGTATTTGGGATTCAGGGTGAGTCTTTCTGAGCTCTTGCCAAGATACCAGTTTTAGCATTGTAGAGGAAAGTTTATAGCTAAAGAATGATTCTAAGCTGTGGCAGCACAGAGGTCTGAGAGAGGAAAAAGTCAGGCAGCCTCCTGAAGACGACAGTGTGGAGCCCACACCGGGGCTGTGACTGCCATTCCCCAGAGCAGCTGTGCCAAGACAAAGGCACCCAGGCCTGAGCGCACTTACCTGCAGCCCAGACAGAGCACCCAGCAACTCACTTACCTTCATCACAGTCCAGGGGACTAGGAGAGGAAATCTTCATCCTGCCGGCTACAGACAGAGCCGACAACCAAGGAGAAGGGTAAGTACCTCACTAAATACATTGTCACTTCTGCTCGCTGCACGGCATTGGGAAAGTAGCTGCTCCCTCACCAGTTGAAGCAGTGCCATCTTGGCTACTGGTAAAGACCCTGCCAGAACAACTGGAGCTGAGAACTGGACATGTCCGCAGCACCATCTCTCAAACCCGCACAGGATTTGACCAGTGTCAGCTTAGCCAGGTTATCATTCCCTGCCCTGCAGGGAGCAATTCCTCCCTGCGCAGGCGGGCTTCCTCTCCAGGTTAATAAAGCCAGAGGCAGCTCCAACCCGAGGCTCTCTGCTAAACTGGCTAAAACAAGTGGCCCCAGGCTGGATCAGAGGGAGTTCTGAAGCTCATCATGACTCCAGACAGAATACAACTCCAATCCCATTCAAGCTACCGAAAACAACCAACTTTCTCCTGCAGGACACATAAAGATCAACGCCTTGCCAGTAAATTAACCTGGGTAAGCAGTCACAAGGCAGAACTTTTTCTGCCCAATCAAGCAAACTGATTGGAAAAATCAACTAAGCCAAAACACAGGAGATAAGAGACTTCTTAAAGAGAGTGGATCCTGAATTCAGTGGAGACACAAGTTTCCCCCCAAAAAACTGAAGAATATTTTTTCTAGTCATAATTTTTTAAAATTTTACTACTTTTTTCATTTTCATTTTCACTTGTTCCTTTTTTTTGGCCATTTTTCCTCCATCTTATTTTCCCTTTTTATCTTTCTTCTGTCATTGTGGTCATTCCTAGAAACATAGTGACAGCAATTAGTAGTAGTCCTCCTTCATTGTGTACAGACTTGTTTCAAATTACATTTTTATTGACTCAGTCCCCTGCTTTTTAATCTTTTGGTTTTTAATCTTATATTTCTTGTTTGAGAACTCAAAATTGTGAGGTGTCTTATTTTAATCACTGATCTTTTATATATTTTTCTTTCTTTTATATATTCTTTTTATTATTCTTTTTATTTTTTAAGTTTAATTTTTTTAATTTTTATTCATTTATTTTCCCTATCACTTTAGGTCATAGTTATTTTCATTCTATTCATTTTCTTTATTACTACATTACTCTTACATTCTTACATTACTCTTCTCTTAGTCCCCCTCTTATCTTTCATAATATCTTTCTATCTCTGGTCCTTTGTTCCGTCTTCAGTTTTCATAATGCATGGATCTACAGCTGATTGTTGTTGACCAAGATTATATATGCATTTGTTCAATTATACTGTAGCTCCAGAGTGATTT
Source organism: Megascapheus bottae (assembly GCF_031878675.1). Taxonomy (NCBI): domain Eukaryota; kingdom Metazoa; phylum Chordata; class Mammalia; order Rodentia; family Geomyidae; genus Megascapheus; species Megascapheus bottae. Next base: position 51,185,117 of record NC_143515.1, read on the forward strand.
AAGTATCATAGAGATTGGATTGTGGGTTTGGGTGTCATTAAACTGTGTTTGGTTGTGCTGGATTTGTTTGTAAGTGCACAAAATGAGAGAGAGAGAGTGAAAATACCAGTCTAAAATTGTGAACTGCTTTAGTCTGGGCAGCTATAGAGCACTAGGTTGGTTATATCTTAAAATTGTAATGTTGTGTGGTATTAGTCTTGCTCCCATTTTCAAATGGGCAGAACAAGAAACTCAAGAAAAATGGCAAATCAAAAAATTGCATCTCCCACTCAAATTAAACAGGCAACAGAAAGTCAATGGGAAACCTAGAAGAGAGTCCTCTGAATATTCTACAAAAACAATTGGTAAACATGATCAATGAAAAGTTTGAGAACATAAAGCAGGATATATGTGAACATGGGAAAGCCAATCAAAGAATAATGGAGAACTTCATGGAATCCACAAAAAGAAAGCTGAATGAATTCCAACAAAAGTCTAATGAGAGTAAAGCTTCTGAGCTAAAGGACTTCAACAAGAGCACTCAAATGGAAACCAAAGACAATATAAGTCATCAAAAATGACCAACTAGAAGGAAAGGAGATGAAGTTGAAAGTGCTGATAGCAGGTTAGACATTGCAGAAGAGAGCCTCCGGAGTTGAAGATAATCTAGAAGTTATAGAGAAATTAATCTAGAAGTTATAGAGAAATTATAAAGACCAGAAAATGATTCAAACCAAGTCTAGGAAATATGAGAGATATTTTCAGGAGCTCCAAGATCCAATTAGGAAGCCTAATTTAAGGCTAATTGGTATTGAGGAGGGCCTGGAGAAGGAGGTCAATGGAATTGGAAATATACTTCAGGGAATCATCTCAGAGAACTTCCCAAATATCCATAAGAACAGGTACAAGAAGCTTTTAGAACCCCAAACAGACCTGACCAGAAAAGGACATCCTACTGCCACATTATAATCCATACAGGACCAATAGACACCAAGGAAAGGATCCTCAAAGTGGCCAGGGTTCTGAAGATAACCATCACCTACAAAGGAAAACCAATCCAAATAATTACAGATTTCTCAGCAGGGACCATGCAAGTAAGAAGCGCTTGGAAGGATGTATGTGATGCCTTAAGACAAATAACTACCAACCAAGAATACTGTACCCAGCTAAGCTCTCATTCATAGGTGAGGGAAAAATAAAAACCTTTCATAGCAAGGAAAAGTTACAACATTATGTAGCAACCAAACCAGCATTACAGAAAATTCTCAAAGATGTTCTACACATTGAAAATCAACACAAACATGTTACTGACAGAAATGGCACCTAAAAATCACACCAGCTAATTAAGCAAGAACTGACAAGTCTCAGGCCCTAACAAAATTAAAAAGTGGCAGGAACTAGTAAATATTTTTCAATCCTAACCCTCAATATCAAAGAACTTAACTCCCCAATTAAATGGCATAGACTGTCTAGATGGATCAAAAAGCAAGACCCATCTTTCTGCTATCTTCAAGGGATACATCTTGCCCAAAAGAAACAAACATATTTTGAGAGTGAGAGGCTGGAATAAAATCTATCAAGCTAAGCCCCCCATAAACAGGATAGAGTTGCCATCCTCATATCAGATAATGTAGACTTCAAACTAAAATTAGTGAGAAGAGACAAAGAAATTTATTGCATACTACTAAAGGGATCTCTCTTCCAAGAAGATATAACCATCCCAAATATCTATGCACATAATGCTAGAGCACCCAACTTCATCAAACAAACTTTACTTACACTAAAACCACACACAAATCCAAACATAGTGATTGTTGATGACTTTAACTCACCACTGTCACCTCTGGATAGATCAACTAGGCAAAAACTCAAAAGAGAAACCTTAGAATTGAACAACTGTATAGACCAACTAGACCTAACAGACATCTGCAGATTATTCCACCCAGCAACATCAGAATATACAATTTTATCAGCAGCACATGGAACATTTTCTAAAATAGACCACATTTTAGTGCATAAAGCAAACCTGTGCAGATTCAGAAACACTGAAATTATTCCCTGCATTCTCTCAGACCACATGGCATCAAATTGGAACTGAATACCAATCTCCAGCATGGAAAACTCTGTAACTCATGAAGATTGAACAACACATTGTTGAGTCACCAGTGGGTCATTGAGGAGATCAGAACAGAACTGCAATAGTTTATGGAATTTAACAAAAATGAATACACAAAATACCAGCTCCATTGGGACACAGCAAAGGAAATACTCAAAAGGAAAATTTACAGCTCTGAGTGCCTACGTTAACAAATTGGAAAGATCACAAACCAACAATTTAATGGTGCACCTTAAGCTCTTGGAAAAAGAGCAACAAACTAATCCCAATTCCAGTAGAAGGAAGAATTAAGAGTCCAAAAACATCATTGAAAGAATCAACAAAACAAGGAGTTGGTTCTTTGAAAAAATTAACAAAATTGACAGACCCTTAGCAAATCTTACCAAAAAAAGAAGGAAGCACACCCAAATAAACAAAATCATGGACAAGAATGGAAATATCATTAACTCCAAATGGATCAAAGACCTTGAGGTAAAAGTAGATACCTGGGGCTAGGAGTTTGGCCTAGTGGTAGAGTGCTTGTAGTAGCATGCACAAAGACCCAAGTTCAATTCCTCGATACCACATCCATAGAATGTTCCTTAAATTAGGCACTGGTGGCTCACATCTGTAATCCTAGTCAGAAGACCAAATCTGAAGATCACAGTTCAAAGCCAGCCTAGACAGGAGAGTCCATTAGAGTCTTACCTCCAGCAAACAACTCAGAAAAAGCAGGGAGTGGTGGTGTGGCTTAAATGGTAGAGAGTTAGCCTTGAGAGAAAATGCTCAGGGGCAGTGTCCCATGCCCTGGGTTTAAGCACAGGACTGGCAAAAAAAAAATGTATACATTGCCAGTGTAAATTACACCCTACAGTGATGGTAGAAATATAAGCAATCTAGGGGCTGGGAGTTTGGCCTAGTGGTTGAGTGCTTGCCTAGCATGCACAAAGACCCGGGTTTGATTCCTCAGTACCACAAACAGAAAAAAGCCAGAAGTGGTGCTGAGGCTCAAGTGGTAGAGCTCTCACCTTGAGAAAGGCTCAAACCCAGGACTGGAAAAAAAAAAAAGAAATATAAGCAATCTAGAAGTAAAATTTGTGGTTTCCTATAAATATACATATGTATGTGACTTAGCAGTTTCACTCCTACTTACACAAATATATATGCATACATGCATATATTCATACACACTCTCTACAGTCAATACTTTCAGAGGCTTTATTCACAAATGCTAAAAACTTGGAAAAACCTCAGTGTTCCATTGGTTAACAAGCTATGGTATAGTACATTCATATAGCGAATGCCAATACATGCAATGGCATGGATAAATCTGACACATATGAGATGTATATGTGCTAAAGCTAGTTATTGCACAATTGCTATTTGTTTGACATTCTCAAACAGGTAAATCCCTAATAGAAGACAGATCAGTGACTGACTACCAGGGATGCTAGATGGAAGAGAGTACTAACTATAAAGGCACGTGAGGGGACTACTTGGGTTAATGTAAATGTTCTCTACCTCTGCTGTGGAAGTTTTGATAACTGCTTGTGTTCTTCAAAATTTATACTGTGCACCTAAAAGGTGTACATTACAAGTAAATTACACTTCAATAAATCTGATTTTTAAAGGTAAATTATTATAAGACTAGCCCCAAGCAAAAATCATATTGACATTTGATTTTCATTTTAATAGTAGTAAGGACTAAAAACCTAACATCATAAGGTCTTTGGTTAAAAAATGAACTAAACCTCCCTTAGTACTTTGCCAGATAGGTATGTACACATCAAGAAAAAGCTGAGACATTTATTTCCAGTTAACCAGCAGAAGTGGAACTGTGGTTCAAAGGGTAGAATATTAGTCTTGAGCAAAAGAAGCCAAATGAGAACAATACACACACACACACACACACACACACACACACACACACACACACACACCAAGATTCTTCCAATGTAAGTCATGTAAAGTCATCTTATTTTCCTCCAATTAGTAAAATTCTCTTTACTCTAGGAGAGGAGTATGACTATAAATCTAACATCAGTAACTGCAACTGTGTTTTTCTTTCTCAGCTGCTTTCCTCAGCACCATCTCAACAAGCAATGGGAATTGCATAAAATAATTTGACACCTGTGTCCTCTAAGGTGGCTCAAAATAGCCAACTGCATTCAACATTCAAACAGATGTTGCAGGACTGTGGATAGAAAGATCTTAATCCTGTACACAGCCAAACATCCCTGACATAGATCATCAACAAACTCCTCTAGTTCAAATTGTTAGGAGGGACTTTGTTCTTTCTCAAAAACAGTAAATATGGGGCTGGGAGAGTAGCCTACTTGGTAGAGTACCACATTAAAAGTCTATCAAGGGGGGCCGGGAGTTTGGCCTAGTGGTAGAGTGCTTGCCTAGCATGCACGCAGCCCTGGGTTTGATTCCCTAGTAACATATACACAGAAAAAGCTGGAAGTGGTGCTATGGCTCAAATGGAAGAGCATTAGCCTTGAGCAATAAGTGTCCAAGGATAGTGCCCAGGCCCTGAGTTCAAGCACAGGCCTGACAAAAAAAATTAAAATAACAGTAAATATTAGCCTAAGAACTAAGCAAGAGCTTCAAGTGAGTCCTTCAGAAAACTGAAATGATTGAGCATGAAAAAGAAATCAGTTTCCCCCCAATTTTTGATAAATGTATTAAAAATGACAATAATATAAAACCTTGACTCTAATGTATCTTACTTTTTATCAGCAGATGAGATTTCTTTTCAAATTACTGAGTGTATCTTAACACAATGCCAGCCATGGCATTAAGCATGACAGGCAGAAATGCTTTCTTTCCTGAAGCAGCAAAACCATGTTTTACCAAATTTCTCAGAAGCTAAATAAACAACCTTATTACAAAGATGTCCATCTTCAGTTTTCCCCCTCCATCTGAATTTTTCAATGATGGCAAATAAAAATTAAAATCACATGCCAGCTACCCTAAGAAGCTATTGATATTTCTATTCTGTTTAATGCTAAGGGAAACTCACTGTTGATTCTATGAATTCCAACTGAATGTGAAAAACATATGAACAATTCTGATCCAGATGAGGTCTCTTCTGCAATTTCATTTCCCTGCTCTAAAAAAACCCTAGTGCAATAATGGCAAAATTGTTCCACTCTGCCAAGTGTCATGCTTCAACTGATGTTGCTTCTGTGGCTAGTTAGTCCAATAAGCAATAAATAGGATCGTTTGAGAAAAATCTTTGTTTGCCAGATCCAACCTTATCAGCTTTTCTCCCTTTAAGTTTTCCTATAATGAAAGAGTCATAGTTTTTCAATGACTACTAAGGACTCCTAGAACGTCACAACCATAAGTAAGTTAGATATAAAATATATGAAATATAAGCTGTAGGAGCTTTCCCCATTTTCACCTTGGTAGGAGTCAGCCTATCAAATATGAGGCCCTGAATTCAATCCAAGTACTGGGAAGGAGAGGGAAGGGAGGCTATGGGGAAGGGAGAAATGGGAGTAAGTGAGAGAAAGGAGAGAAGGGAGGAAAGGGAAGAAAAAGGGAGGAGGAGTTAACCATCACATCACCCTTGTCTGTCTACCCCACTTCCCTACCCCACTTCCCTACTTCATTTTGTGTTTTAGTCAGATTTTGTACCATTGTGACAAAATACTTAAGAAAATCAGGTACGGGAGGAATGACTCACTCATTTTGGCCAATGGTCTCAGAGTTTCAATCCACATTTGACTAGAAACTTTTCTTCGGCCTGAGACAAGGCACCATGTCGTGGTGGCTGGATCATACTGCAAAGAAGGCTGCTCACCAAATCATAGCCCGGAAGCACAGGAAGCATGCCTGTGCTGGTGGGATTTCTCCTTCCACTTTTCTTTCACCTGGGCCTCAGGTTATTGAAAGAGTCAGCCCACTTTCCCAGTTGAGTCTTCCCTCCTTACTTTCTCTGAAAACACCCCGACAGACACACCCAGAGATATGCTCTACTAATTTCCCATACTAATCTCCTAGGTGTTTTCTCAATTCAAATTCAAAAAGAATTCAAGTAACTGTTGGTAGGACATTTTATCTTTTAGTTTAGATTTGGAAGAAAAATGAAAACTGCCTTAAACATATATTTTTTATCCTGTTATTCCAGCCATTTTCTGTTCACATAACAACTTTGATGGGCAATCCTTAATTTTGACTACATGATAAAATCACCCCCAGAAACGCCTAATACTGATGACTGGATCCCATCTAGACCACATAAATCTAAACTCCTTGGGGAATGCCTGAGAGTTTTAGTGACCCGGCAATGACTGTAATATTCAGCCAAGTTTAAGAAACTCAGCCAAAATAAATTTTTTTAAATATCATAGATTCTTATTCTCCAAAACCTTATGCTCTAGTATGTTGTGCAAGGGGACAAGTGTGCACATATATTTTCATGTTTTTAGGTCTTAGGTATGCGCATATGAGTAGCTTGTACCTCTCAATGCAAATAAGCAATCTTAATGTATCTTTACTACATGACAACCAACAGAGAAACACAGTCAGGCTAATGGTAGAGGAAGAGTAGTTAGATGTAGAAGAGGTAATAAATGGACAAATAATAACCAGAGGAAACCATACCAGGAAGCTTCAAACAGAGAATAATAAGCAAAAAAAAGGAGTTGATGAAAGGATACGTGCTGGGAGCCGAGTAATGCCATGTCTAATAACTTTCTGCTGAAACAAGGCAAGACAAGAGGCAGGGTGCAAGACTTGATTACCATTGGTTACAATGTGTTATGGCTTTATCACTCTACGCTGAGACCTAGAGTGAGGGGATATTAGCTGGAGGGACGTCCTAAATAGGGGGTTTTGGGGCGAGAGAGATTCCTGCTTTGACAAACCTGGCTAACGCGTCTGTTTGTCCTCTGGGGAAGGAGGGCTGGGTGCAGGCAGACAGTGAGCCCTCTCCTGGCTTGGCTTGTCCTGTTTGGGGCATGTTTTCCCTATCCCTCCTGCTGATTGAGAGGGACCGGGGAAGAAGGACCCCTGACAGATAGGGGTCTTGTCACGCCCATAGTAAGGAGTCTGAACTGGAATGCTTCCGCAGGTAATGAAAGACAATGATGTGTTAGCTCAAGAAGAGTTAAGCAGGACAGATCTTGGGAAGCAATATCAGCCAATACTGTCTTATTAATCCACAACTAACTCCCTGCTGGATACTGCTTTCTTTATTTCTTTATTTCCATAAACTAAATTTTACTTTTGAAGTGACTTTTTAAAATAACTTCCCCAAGTACAAAAGAAGAAATTCAAAACAAACTGATCCTAAAGTCTGGATCTTACCACCTAAAATGATAGTCTGGGGGGAGTGAGAGGAGAATAACAGAGGCTAAAGATTGGTAAACTAAGACACTGTAGTATCTCACATTACAATTAGGACAGTGTCAGCAGGATGGAGCAAAGGGAAAAGATGGGATGAGTGTGGCAACTCACACCTACAATCCTCCCAGTTACTTGGGAGGCAGAAATAGAGAGGGCTGTGAATTGCAGCCAGCACAGGTAGAAAAATAAGCAAGGAAACTCCATCCCCAATCAATCAACACATCAGGCACCGTAGTTTGCACTGTAATCCCAGCTGCATGGGAAACATGGGAAGGAGGATTCAGGTCTGACAAAAAGTACAAAACTCTTTCTGAAATAATAACCTAAATCAAAAAGAACTGGACTTGCCACTTGAGTAGAAGAACACTTGCCGACCTATTGCAAGGCACTGACTTCAAATGACAGGACTGACAATAAAAGGACAGATTCTACCAGTATTTAAACGTTTTTAAGAAGCATCAAACTTTTATGATTCAAACTAAACTAGGAGTGAAATCATGGCACATGCAGCCACATGAAAAAAACTATGGAGATATTCTGCTAACTTTAAGAAGCCAGTCACAAAAGGATAAAAATGGATTAATTTCTTCATAAGCTCCCTAGAATAGTCTTATTTCTGCAGACAGTTAACAAAACAGAAGTTATCAAGAGCTGAATCAAAAGCCATCAGAAATATATCTGAGAGAATGTTAAGCCTGCCCAAACCCTTACAACATCTAGGGTCTGTAACAGGACAAAAAGCCAGCACGACAAGGTATAACTTCATGATGCTACCTATAAAAAGAAAAAAGACTTGGGGCCGGGAGTTTTGCCTAGTGGTTAAAGTGCTTGCCTAGCATCCATGAAGACCCGGGTTCGATTTCTGGTGTACCACGTATAGGAAAAAAAAGCCAGAAGTGGTGCTGAGGCTCAAGTGGTAGAGCTCTAGCCTTGAGAAAGTCCGAGGACAGTGCTCAGGCTATGAGCTCAAGCCCAGGACTGGCAAAAAAAAAAAAAAGAAAAAAGATTAGACATTTTTTTCAAAAGCAAGCCAGCAAAACGTTCCCCTATGACTATGTAAAGATAATGTATAATAAATAGGGAGATGTTTTAGATGACATATGTTTGGTTCTGTGTTTTAGATTCAGATCCACTTTTAAATTAATGTTTTTAATGTGTATAAAAGTACCCAATATATTATAAAGAAAAAGCACTAATAGGAAACCAAGATGCCAGAGATAAGTCCTCCACACACATCATCTCTGATAATTCTAAAACTTATGACACTGGTATTATGTCCAAGTTATAGATAAGAGCCGAATTGCAGAAAGTAGTATTATATCATTTACTTACAGGAAGGAAAGCTCAGGTTTGGGCCTAGTGTGGCTGCAAACCAACCACTATCCCTAAAAATCCTTGCTTAATACTGTTTAATTAATTTACTGTTGGAAATCAGAATAAGCACATAATGACATCCAGTGAATAACCGGAGAGTAAGTTCTTATCACACAAAAACTCTGCAAAGTTCATTCTGAATCCTGGAGAAAAAGACCTCCAAAAGACAAGTAATGAAAAAAAATTTATATTTGTAGTTATCTTTACCTCAAAACCATATAATTATTACTTTAACCTCTATTTCCTAAATGGTATTTATTATGTGAAAACTATGGGGGAGGGAAAAAAACACTGAAACACACACATATATTGAAATCTTAGTTCTTTATATTGAAAGAAAAACTGACTTGCTCAAAGACTTTGAACAAGTTTCAGGGAACAATGAAATTCTGACAAGTCGGAAGACCTCAGGAAGTGTAATCGTTGGCTACTGTGTGTCCCTTAGCACGGAGAAATGGAACATACCTTCTCTGATACTGGTAAGCTGCCCGAGGCCTCTGTTTTTCTTGGTTGTGTTATAGAATCGCATCCATACATCCTACTGTTGAGACCATAAAGTCTGGCATCAGTCACATAGTGGCAGGGGGTCCCAGGGGGGCCCAGGGAGGGTCGGCCATGCAGGTTTTGAGTCATGCCTGACACACCCAGTCCTGGCTCCACCTTCACATCTGTTTGAGAGACTTGTGAAGGAAATCCAGGACCCCGAAGACCCAGAAACAGAGAGCTTTCCGGCTGACTCAGAAAAACTTCAGACCTGGCTTTATGCTCATTGCCAGGAGATACAAGGAGACTGCTGGAGGTCGTTTCTTGTGTCCTCTCCACTGGAACCGAATGGAGAATTGCAGGTTGAGGCAGCACAGTTTCCACCCTCGGTTGCTTGTCGGGAGTGGCTTGCATGGTACACGGATTTGGTCGTGGGATACTGGTCTGTATGACAGAAGGCTGCCCAAGCTGCTGGAACACTTGCTGGCCCGGAGGCTGGAGAAGGCCAGTTCTTCCCGAGGTCTGTGTCACCACAATCGGTATGTTCACTTTATAAAGGTGACCTCAGAAACAAAAATGCAAATGTGTAAGTAGAATAGTTTCAAATCTCCAAAGACAGAGACAGAGAGAGACAGAGACAGAGACAGAGACAGAGAGAGACAGACAGAGACAGAGAGAGGCACAGAGACAGAGACAGAGATAGACAGAGACAGAGAGACAGAGACCGAGAGAGATTGGATAATTAATGTTATTATCTCGAAGAGTTTTCCTTTATTCTTCATTTTTTGTTATTTCTTGTAATAAATACTTTTATACACTGTGTGTGTGTGTTAGTACGGGGGCTTGAACTCATGGCTTCTAGATCTCACTTGGCTTTTGTGCCCAAGGTTAGTGCTCTACCACTTGTCTATTTGCAGGTCAATTGGAGATAAAAGCCCAGGATAGCTTTGAACCATAATCCTCAGTTCTCAGCTTTTTGAGAAACAAGGTTTATAAACTCAAACTAGGTTTTATAAACTCAAACTAGTAGCTATTTTTTTTTGTACTGGGGATTGAACCCAGGATGTTGCACTTGCTAGGCAAGAGCTTTACCACTGCGCTACATTCCAGCCTCCCTATTATTCTTTTCTTTCTTTCTTTTTATTTGTTTCTTTTTTTTTTCCTGCCAGTCCTGGGGCTTAAGTTCAGAGCCTGGGCACTGTCCTTGGGCTATCAGTCTGCCACTTGAGCCACAGTACCACTTCCAGCATTTTCTGTGTATGTGGTACCAAGGAATCAAACCCAGGGCTTCATGCATGGCTAGACAAGCACTCTACCACTAGCTTCTAGCAGCTATTATTCTTATTTCTTAACTTACATTTTGTTTTGCTTTGACTCTTGGCAGCATTCCACTATTGCTTACATTATACATTTTGAGATGTATACATGCCACCAATATTTTATTGTTATCTTCTCTTATTAATATGTTACCAATTCACAGCACAAAGTTTAACAACCATAGCCATGTAAATGTGTTTTATATATCTAAAATACATGTTGTTAAGATTAGGTTATAAAAATAGAGTTTAATAATTTCCAAAGTTATCAAATCTCCATCTTTCCTTTAATACTGAAAAGGAAGAAAAACAACTTATTTTTGAGTACTGAGTTAGGTGCTTTAAACTTTGCAACAATCCAAACAGGTCTGAAAGTGCTACAGATCAAGAGACAGTACTGAAAAACAAAGGTCCATTGATCTGCAAACTTTTGGATACCTATTATATTCGGTCACATGGTCTTTCAATTATCTGTTTTTGTGCCCATACTAGAGTTTGAACTTGGGGTCTGAGCACTGCCTCTTAAGACTTTTTAGTGGTGATCTACCACTTGAACTACGTCTCCACTTCTGGCTTTTTGCTGGTTAAAGAGTTTCCTAGACTTTCCTGTCCAGGCTAGATTTGAACCTTGATCCTCAGATCTCAGCCTCCTGAGTAACCAGGATTACAGCCGTGAGCCACTGGTAGTCCACAGCCACTCAGTCTTTCAGAAAGAAGCTAAAAGTTCATGAAAATAATCCTTGTATTTTCTTGATTAGCAAGCATTACCAAGAACAGACTTGCTCTTTTGTATTTGCTAAAATATAGAAACTATCTGGAATTAGAGAGACTACATACCAATGTCTTCTACATGTTAGGAAAAGGAATTGGGAATTGGTTATAGGACAGGCCTAGGTCAGGATGGCCTACGGTAAACAGCTTTCAGAACAATAGCCACCACTGGTTGCTACTTTAAAAATAGGTTTTATTAGAAGCTTCTGTAACTATATATTTTTTAAACCTGTAACTTATGATCTAGAAGCTAGTAGCAATATTAAAATCACAATATTCTTAGAACATCCTCACCAGATGGAGTCTGCAGAGTCACACCTGCTGGCACATGAATAGGATAGCCAGGAAAAGTGAAGTTGGCACTGGAGCCTGAGGTTCCCTAGACACAGAAAACTGCATTAGCAACTTAGAAAGAGACCTAATTTTTTTCTCCAGGATATCTGAGGTGGTCAAAAATCTGATTCCAGACAACTGGACAACAGCTGGACAATACATTTTATATTAGGACTGAGTTCTTTGAAGAAAGCCACTTTTTAATATTTGATTTGAATGATTCTGATAAAAATCAAAATTCTATTATGCAGTCACTAGTAATATTTCTATAAAATTGTCTTGTTTGTTGCTTTATGTTAAAGTGCAGAAACATTCATAAAAGATTTTCAGAGAGATTATATAGAGGATCATAACCATTTCACAAAATAAAAATTTATACCATGAAAGTTAAAAAAACATTTTTGTGACTATGAAGCCGGTGAATCTTAGTATATAAAACTTGGTCTAGGAACCAGGAGTTTGGTCTAGTGGTAGAGTGTCTGCCTAGCATGCAAACACTATGTATGGTACCACATGCACAGAAAAATCCCGAAGTGTACTATTGCTCACGTGGTAGAGCTCTAGCCTTGAGAAAGCACAAGGACAGTGTTCAGGCCCTGAGTTCAAGCCACAGGACTAGGAAAAAAATAAACTTTGTCTAGACCTTTAATTCTCAAAGTGTAAAGTAAAAGAAATATAGTTGTTTATATGTTTCTTCTAGAGGAAGTTGATCACTAATGATATTTTAAAGTAGAAATGATAGTACTAATTTACGTAGTATACAGTTTTTAGTTTTGAAATAACTAAACCCAGTGTCAAGTAAAAAATACAAGTGTAAGTGTCTTAAGTCAAAAACACAAGTTTAAGTAGTAACACTCAATGTTGACAAGAGTGTGATAAAAATTGGTTTTCTCAGTTGGAGGAAAAATTTTGCACTACATAATGTGTGCGTGCATGCATGCATGCGTGTGTGTGTGTGTGTGTGTGTGTGTGTACTGAAAGCATGTATGACTTCTGACCCAGAAATTCTACCTCTAGGAATTTACCTGACTATCACATGAATATGAAATGCTGTGTTACAACAATGCTATATTGCTTAAACTGTGGTGAACCCGCAATATAAGGGAGGGTAAGAAAGAGCTTACAGAAACAGAAAACAAAAAAACATCAATCCTACTCTTTACATTAGTAAGTAATAACATTCATGAACAAATTAATATATATATATCAAACAGTTAAAATGGTTGGGGGAGGGGTTAATAAGACTTCAGCCTCTTTTACATTTTTCTTTAAAGTTTGTTTTCACATATTTGTTGTATACCAGTCCTGGGGCACTGTCCCTGAGCTTTTTAACTCAAGGCTAGTATTCCATCGCTTCAAAACGTAGCTTTGCTTCTGGCTTTTTGTCGGTTACTTGGAGATGAGAGTCTCACAGACTTTTCTGCCCAGGCTGCCTTTGAACAATGATCCTCAGATCTCAACCTCCTGAGTGGCTACGATTCCAGGTATGAGCATCAGCACCCAGCCTGTTTTCACTTTTAATTAAGAGATATTTCTCTGAAATCTCAAAGGCAGGGAGATTTCACTGGTCTTCCTTTCTAAAGCAATGCCATTTTATTTCAAAAATGCTGGGGAGAAGTGAGCTTTTTGTTTGTTCTTAATGAGGAAATGAAAATGGCCTGCCCACTAAGTCTTTTATCCTAGAAAAGCAGCCCATGGGAGAAAGTAAAAAAGAAATGCTTGATGGATTGTTTACCATCAGACCAAAGTAAAAAAGTACTACTCCCCCCACCTGAAAAATTACTAGATTTTTCTGTGAAGAAATTAATAGTTTTATTTTCTGCCTCCTGGAAAAAAATAAACTCAGCTTCACAAAAGTAGAAAGTGGCCAATGTATTCCACTAAAAACAATGATATCACTCAATTCTGGAGGAAAAAAAGTACCACATTGAAATTACCAACTTAAGGACCACTAAGGATCTGAAATTATACAGCATGATTAAAACCCCACACACTGGAGCTTCAGAAATTTCCTAACCTTGCAGATATAATCTTGGCAAAGTTTAACAGTTACTCTAAAAGAGAGAAATTATACAAAAGTGTTGGTTCCAAATCTCCAGTTTTTATTACAATATGGAAACTGTTCCTGTCCCTGTGCCTGAACATCTTTTCCCATTCAACTGGATGAGCATGAGTTATATCTATACCCAGCACCCTGCCACCAGGCACTGTAAGTGGAACACAGTTTAAGTGCATATTAAATCAGCCACATACCAATTCAGCTGGGACAAAACTTGGAAGGGTCCTACCAGCAGGAATAACTAATGATGCTGTAGCAAAAACAAAACAGTTATTATGCATCAATTAAAATTAATCAATTTAATAAAATTGCTACTTATAGATCTTTTTAAAGCAAAAATATTTTCTGCCACAAACATGTTCAACCATGGTGAATTTATTGACTCCAAGAGAGGAAGAGTAGTTGTGTATTTTTCCCTCCCAACTTTAAATAAAGACTTTACAACTAATTACTTTGTCAAAAGAGACTATCTCATTATAGTCAGGCATACTGTGCTTTTAGATCCATAACACAACATGGAGAATGTCTTGTCAGTCAATGTAGCACTAAATCTCTATATTATTTCTCAAGGGAGAAAAAGTAATATTTGTTAAAGTACCACATTTCATAAAGACCATTGTGTTGATCAATGACCTGTAACCCAACATAAATCCATTCTAAGTTTTATAGGTTCAAAATAAATTTCAATTCATAAGTTATTTATGGTTCTTTGGCCAGCTCAGCAAGCTCAGCTATATGGTTTTAGGAACAGATGAGTAAAAATACTTGGCAATGAAACACATTTCACTGCTAAGAAAAACAGAAGAAAACAAATCCTCAGGAGAATTTGACTCAACCTGAATTAATGTTTCAATCACATATTATCATTACTTTTTTCTGACAATTACTTTGTCTTTATATCTACAAGGCTAACCAATGGGTTAAAATGTTAATTTATCATCTAAAAAATAAATAAAAATGCCTGGCACTGGTAGCCCATGCCTGTAATACTAGCTATTCAGGAAACTAAGATCTGAGGATGGTTGCTCAAAGCTAGCCAGGGCGGAAAAGTAAGTGAGACTTATATCTCCAATAAACCAGCAAAAATCTCTGTAGATGTTGAGGAGGTAGAATGCCAGCCTTGCTGGGAGGCGGGGTGGGAAGCAGGCTAGAAAGTAAATCCCTGAGTTCAAGCTCCAGTACCAGCATTCAATACACACACACACACACACACACACACACACACACACACACACACACACACACACACACACACACACACACACACACACACACACACACACACACACACACCCCAAATAAGTATAGTAGAAGGATCTCAGTGATCATTGTAACCATAAACCTTACATTCTCAAGTTCATTGTATCCACCTGAACATGACAGAGCATTAGTTGCCTTTAATGAAATAAGAATTTTTTTAGTATATTTCAGTCTATGAGCCACATTTATGTTAGAGCAATGTTTATCATGGCCTATTTCTCACATAAAGAACTAAGGAGAATTGTTCCAAAGATGTGTTTCTGATGCTAGATTGGCTCCTCACACACACCAAACCGATCAGAGGAGCCAGTGGTGTATGTGCCAATAGTAGTGCTGGAATTCAGGACCTTACTATCTAGCTTAGTTTTTGTTTGTTTGCACTTCAGGATGGTGTTCACCACTTGAGTCACAGCCCCACCTCTAGTTTCTTGGTGGTTACTTAGAGGTAAAAGTCTCATGAACTTTCCTGCTTGGGCTGGCTTTGAACTTCAGATTTCAGCCTCCTGGGTAGCTAGGATTACAGTCATGAGCCATCAGTGCCTGGCAGCAAGTTTGGGGTTTTTTTTCTTTAACTATCCCACATTCAAACAAGGGAAGGGAGGCTTCAGATTGATGGTTAATGAAGCACAGAATTATTTTTATTCTCTATTCATCTATGGCTTTATTTATTAACTGATATTCTTTTGGAAAAACTAAATTAGAAAAAAAAAGCTGGCGTAGCAAGAACACAGTGGTATTAGTGTTAATTAGCTGAAGTGAGCTAAGTTTAAGTGACTCCAGCTAAGTCACCGCCTGAGAGGAAACAAAAATCCGTTCACACACTTCTGAAGCAATTAAATGAAATTTCCTCAAGAAAAATAGCAACAATCCTCTTTTAAGTACTTTGTAATAAATCCTAACAGATAACTCTCTATATTTAAAGAAATCAAACAGAGCTATAAGAAAGCTTTAAAGTTTCTTTATAGACACTAGAATAAAAGCACTGAACTAACCAAGTTGTATAATAAAATTTCATGCAGTTCTTAATTTTGATACTAAATCCACAAGTTATACATCCCATTTATACATATTCACAAGTCATATATATATATCACTAAATATGCCTGAATCACTTTTTTAGATATCCAATTTGGTTTTAAACTAAGTAAGTTTTAACTAAATAGGTGTTTTTACTCAAATCAGAAGTGTCAACACTTTAAATTTTCTGTATATATGCTAGGAATATTAAATTCAAAAACAACTTTTATAAAATAGGAAAAATTCAAATGTGAAAACATAATTTTAAAATCTGGTAATATGCCAAGTGCTGGTGGCTAACACCTACAATCCTAGCCACTCAGGAGCCTGAAGGCTGAGAATTAAGGTTCAAAGACAACTTAAGCAGACAATTCCCTAAGTCTCTTTTGGGTTTTTATTTTCTTGTTTTTTGATTCTTTTTGCCAAACCTGGCGCTTGAACTCAGGGCCTAGGCAATGTTCTTGAGTTTTCTCAAGCTAGCGCTCTACCACTTGAGCCATAGCACTGCTTCTGTCTTCTTCTGTACATGTGGTATCAGGGAATCAAACCCAGAGCTTCATGCATGCTAAGCGAGCACTCTACCATTAGGCCATGCTCACAGCCTTCTAAGTCTCTTATCTCCAAAATACCAGGTTTTTAAAAAGCCAGGAAGTAGAGAAATGGTTCAAATGGTAGTGACAGCAATGAGAACTCTTAAATTCAAATCCCCGAGTTCAAGCAGAAGAAAAAAACAAAGAAAGTTAATTATCTGTATTTGTTGATGACATGATCCAAGGCCCCCAAAACCACCACACACACACACACACACACACACACACACACACAGGTTTAAACTAGTAAATAGGTTTACTAAAGCTGTAGGATTCAAAATCAGCAAAAAAAAAACCAAAAAACCTCAGTTGCATTTCTGTACACAAGTAACATCCTATCTGAAAAAGAAATCAAAATAATCTCATTTCAGATAACATCTAAAAAATTAAAGAACTCCTTACAGTCGAGGAGGTAAATGTTAACCTCTCATCTGAAATCTAAATAGACAACAATGAATGAAAGAAATTTAAGAAGACACAAACAAATGAAGAGATATTCCAGATTTGGGGATTAAAATAACTAATACTGTACACTACCCAAAGATATACACAGGTGCAATATAATCTATCAAATTCTGATGGTATTCTTCACTAGAATAGAAAATTTGTAAAACTAATATAAAAAAAGAAATCAGATAGCAGAAGCAATTCAGAAAGAAAACAAAGTTGAAGGTGTATTTCCTGATTTAAAGTTATGGGCTCATGCCCATAATTTTAGCTACTCAGGAGACAGATCTGAAGACTGCAGTTCAAAGCCATCCCAGATAGGAAAATCTATGAGACTCTTGTCTTCTGGCCCAAACGGCCAGAAGTGGCTCAAATGGTACAGCACTAGACTTGAGCTAAGGGACAATGCACAATATCTGAGCTCAAGCTCCAATTATCACAAGAAAAAAGGAAAGAAAATGATATTACAATTTGAAGCAGTCTGAAGCCTCTACTTAAGAGGCTGAGGTAGAAAGATTACTACTGAAATTAAAATGCATAAACTACTGGAACAGACTATGGAAACCAGAAATAAACTCAAAATATATGGAAAACAATTTATAACAAGGGAACTAAGAGAACATAAAGTAGAAAAAAACAATTTCCCTTTAAAAAATGGTGCTAAGACAACTGGATAGCCTCCTGAAAATAGTAATATTGAAACCTTCTTCTGTATACACACACACACACCCATCCTCAAAATGAATAAAACACCTGAAAAATACTAGACTTCAAACTCACCGAAGAACAAAGGAAAAAACCTACTTGGGGATTAGCTTAAGCATTGATTTTTTTTTGAAAGCATATCAAAACTCAGGTTACAAAACAAAAATAAATGAAACTTGTGTTAGGCAAACTTTTGGTTGCTGTGATGAATACCTGAGGGGGCAGGAAAAAAACAACTGAAAAGATTTGGGGTGGTAGTTTTAGTCGATGGTTTCTAATCCCTATCACTTGAGGTCTGGGGCAGGGCTGAGCGTCATGGTGGAGAGGGCCTGAGGATCAGAGGTGCTCACATCATCACAGACAGGAAGCAAAGAGGAGAATACACGCGGTGGTGCAAGGCCGCATGCTCTCTCTTCCCATTCCTTGATGGTGCCACCACACTGGGGGCCGGGCTTCATCCCTCAGTTAATCCTCTCTGGAAATTGGGTCACTACACAGACATCCCTAGAGCTGTGTTCTGCTCATCACCTAGGTTTATCGCGACCGAATCAAGTTGACCAACAAAGAGTAATTGTCACAGGACTACCTCAAACTCAAAAACTTCTGCATAGGAAAGGAAATGGCAAAATTAAAAGGCAGCCTATAGACTAGAGAAGATATTTGCAAATTATATGTCTATTCACAGGCTAAAACCTAAATCATACAAAGAATTCAAACAGCTCCATTCAGGAACAGAGAAGCAGCCCATTTTAAAAAAAAATGAGCAAAAGATCTGGATGGACATTTTTCCAAAGAAGACATTAAGATGGTCAATAGGGATATAAAAAAGATCTTAACATCAACAGTCACTAGAAAATGCTACAGAAACTACAATGAAATGTCACCTTTTACCTGGAAAGATGATCAAAGAGATTCAAGGTGACAAGTGGCCGTTGAGTACAGAGAGAAAAGACCATCTTTACAAACAGTGGTTGAAAATGTAGAATAGAATTGCACAGCAGAAAGCAGTATAGAAGATCCTAGAAAAATTAAAAATAGAACTACCGTATGGCCAGCAATCTTTATGATGGACACATAACTCATAAGGTATTAATTTACTACCACAAACAGGTGTCAGCATTTCCATGTTCACTGAAGCCAATATGTAGGAAGAAACATAGAATGGATCATGAAAATGTGGTAGCTGGAAGCTGGTGGCTACTTGGGGAAACTGAGACCAGGCAGAAAAGCTCTCAAGGCCCCTTCCCAATCCAGACATGGTTGTAGTGGCATACGTCTCTTGTTTGAAACTACCTGGGAAGCTGAGATCAGGGAGTATTATGATTTCAGGCCACCGAGCCAATAAAAACCCACAAAATTCCATCTCCACAAAGGGGAGCTGGACAGGGTAGTATGCATTTGCCATGCCACAACTATGGGAATCACATCCAAGTGGGAAGGGAAATTCCATTTTAAAATAATGAACTAGAATCATGGATGGAGACATGGCTCAGTGTAGAGTAGCTATCTGCATTTTAACCTCATACCACCACCACTACGGAGAGAGAAGGCAGGTGGAGAGGGGGAGGGGGAAGAAATATGATATTTATACAAAATAGATTAATAGTCAGCTTTTGAAAGAGAATCTATCCTGTGCCATACCACAACACAAATAAAGCTGCAGGATTTTATATAAAGTGAAATGTCCCAGACAGAAAGAAAAAAAAATGCTACATGATCTCACTTACATGTCAAATAGCAGAAGCTGGGATGCCATGGTTTAAAGTAGCAACTATGTAAGATGAGTAACTCTACACAGGCCTGTACTTGATATTATACTATACATTTTGCTAAGAATACATTTGAACACTCTAAGTGTGGCACTTGCCACACTGTAAAAATTGGTTAACTCCACGAAACAGGCTAATTTGCTTTGACAACAGAAATCTGTAGGTATATATCAAAACATCATTCCTTCTGTCTACCTTATACAGTAAAACTTAAACTAAAAATAGGGGCCAAGAGTGTTGCCTAGTGGTACTTTCCTAGCATGAATGAAGCCCTGGGTTCAATTCCTTGGTACCACATACACAGAAAAAGTCAGAAGTGGTATTTGTGGCTCAAGGGTAGAGTGCTAGCCTTGAGAAAGCTCAAAGGCAGTGCCCAGGCCCCGAATTCAAGCCCCAGAGCTGGCAAAATAAAATAAAAAGGCTACTTGAGAGATAGAGGAAACTAGCCTTAGGCTCACTGAAGCCAACCCAGGCATTAGATTCTTTCTGAAATAAACAGATCACAAAGGGATGGGGGCATGGCTCAACAGTATAACACTTGTATAGAAAGCCTGAGCCCATGAGTTTGATTCCCAGAATTGCAAAAGAAAAAGGTGTGAGAATCCAATTGTTTATATTAAACCAGACATCAATGAAATTAGAAGAAATGGAAAACAATGCCACTCTTCTTACTAAACAATAAAAAATAATAAATGTTTTGTTTGGGAAAATAGTTATGCCCATAAGTGCTGATATATTAACATATAATTTGATTTTTAAATTAATAAACACATGGTAAGATTTTTCATTTTAATTTCAAATCTGTTAAGATACTTATAATCCACATTTTACAGCTTCCTCAAGTCCTCAATTTTTAGAGTGTAAAGGAGTCCTGAAAAAAAAAGTAGAAAACAGATGATGCAGGGTATTACTAAACATATGAATAATATAGCCAAAAAAACCACATACACTAAAGAAAACAAGTTTTTAAAGTGGCACAGACAAAAGCAAATGACTTATTCAATTGGAGATTTAATTTGGACTCTTATCAAAAGAAATAAAAAGATTGTAGAAGTAAATTTTAATCAGGCATTTTAAAGGATACCATGAGAAGACACAATTAAGAAGTGCTTCAATTTTATTTACTTCAAGAATTCCATTGTGGAGTAGCCAGAAATAAAGACAGATAAGAACAAGGTCTGCAATGCACTTTTAAAGGCTATAGTAACTCCTCTTAAACTGGCTCATTACAAATCAAGTAAAAGAATACAGAGAAAAACTGTCTTATGTTAAATGGAATTATTTCTATTATTCTAACTTCTAAAACATAGAATGAAAATAAGGTGTTTAGTGAAAACCAACTCCACGCATTTAGTTGCCAGACTAGTCTGTGATTTAAATCTCTGGTAATATTACCATCTTGCGGGCAAAATGAAGTATTACAATACTGACTGACAAAGAACCTGAGAAGCCTTAACTGCTTTTGATAAAAGACAATTAAACAATCAGGCGCCTGGCTCAGGCCTGTCATCTTAGGTTATTTTGGAGGCTGAGAACAAATCAGCCTTAAAAGGCTGAAGGTCAAGCCTCAAGAATGGCCCAAACACAACAGTCCACAAGACTCTTCAATCTATAGCTGAGTATGAAGGGTGACAAACACCTGTCATCCTAGTCACATAAAATACTGAGATCAGATGACCCTCGTTCCAGATTAGCCCTGGATAGAAAAGCATGTGAGATTTCAACTCAGTGGAAGAAACTAGGTGTAAAGACATGTGCCTGTTATCTATCATAGGATAGGAAGCCTACAATAGACAAATGAGAGTCTCAACATACACCTGAGCAGGAAATGAGACTTCCTCTTGAAAACAACTAGTGCCAAATAAGGGGCAGAGGAGTGGCTTCAAGGTAGTGCGCCTGCCTAGCAAATGTGACACCCTGAGATTGAGCCCCAGTGCTGCCAAAAATGAGAGTCATGTATCACCTCCCTTCTCTGCCCACTATATTCTCTATTGCCAACTCCATGTAAAAAGAACCTTCAGAGTTACAAAATTTTTAAAGAAATGGAAAAAAATTTTAAAGAAATGGGAAAAAATTAAAGACGTGAAGAATGTCGCATAAACAAGCTGTGAATGGAGACGCCTGGTAAAATACAAATGAGTCAGGCACCAAGGCTCATGCCTGTAGTCCTAGCTACTCAGGAGGCTGATTGCTGATGATCGTGGTTCAAAACCATCCACAGCAGAAAAGTCTGCAAGACTTACCGCCAATTAAATACAAAAAAGGGTAGAAACGACACTGGCTCAAAGTGGCAGAATGCTAGCCTAAGACCCAGGCCCTGAGTTTGAGCCTCAGAACTGGCACAAAAATAAAACCAAATACAAATGAAAGAAATGACTAGTGAAAAACACTTCACTGTGAAAAGCAGAAATTGCCACATGCCATTGGCTCATACCTGTAATCCTAGCTACCCAGGAGGCTGAGATCTGAGGGTGGAAATTCAAAGCCAGCCCAGGCAGGACAGTCTGAAAAACTTTTATCTCCAAATATCCATCAAGCAGCTGGAAGTGGAGCTTGATTTATGTAGCAGAGCCCCAACCTGGAGAGCAAAAGCTAAGGGACGGGGTCCAGGTCTTGAGTTCAAGTCCCAGTACTGGCATGCATATACACACATGCACATACACACACATGCACACACAAAATCCAGTCTAGATTTAATAAGTCTAAGAATAAAAACAAAATACATATGGTCAAGATCTTGTCACTGCCAGGCACAGTGGCCTACATACCACCTTGAGGTGGCTCAAGTAGTAGGGCAGTAGCCTTGAGCTGAAGAACTCAGGGACAGCACCCAAGCCCAGAGTTCAAGCCCCATGACAGACAAAAAAAAATATTCTCACTACTTTAATTAATGGTATGATAGCTTGACAAATCTCCACTCTCCATTTTGGTTCCAATACAACAGGTTTGGAATTGCCACAGAAAATTGAGAGTGAGTGAATAGGCACTCACTTTTCCCCCTTCCCTCTGTTATGTAGCCAAGGTGGCTCAAATACTTCCCAACTAAATCCACTCAGACTTTCTAAATGAAGTTTGTGTGTTCCAAGCTCACGAACTCTAATACTCATTTCTCTAAAATAAGGCTTTATCATCTTTGTGAAATCTAAATATTTTTTAAATAAGTTTAAATAACCTGAGGGAGGTTTTCATCAATTATTATAAGGCATGGTGATTCACAATGTATTCCTTCACAATGTGTTGTTCATTTCATGGAAATTACTGTGAGGTTCAAGCAACTCACTTTAAGAATATAGTCCTGATTTAAAAACACTACCAAATAAGAATTGATTCTGAAGACATAGATGAAACTCATGGGTTTGTTTAAGCCAACCTGGGTGAGGCACCGTTTGATGAAAGTTGTGTGGCATTTGAAGAGTGAACAAAGGTGAATGAATGCTATTTCTAAAGAAGTCTTCTGTTGCTTTAGATTGCAAAACTTTGGTTTCCCAGAGCTGAAAACAAAACAAAACAAGTTAAAAAAGAAAGAAAAAAACATTTGTAATCCTAGCAACTTAAGCGATGGATATAGGAAGGATGGTGGTGGTTCTCGGACAGCTTGGAGAAAAAGTTTGTAAAATCCCATTTCAACCAATAGCCTAGGCATATTAGCATACACCTGCCATCCCAGCTGTGTGGGGGGCTGAGACTGGGAAGACTATGCTTCCAAACCAGCATAGGCAAGAAAGTTGTGAGGTGCCACATTCAAAGAAGAAAAAAACTCTAGTTCTGCTAACAATATGCCTGTTACCCCATCTACAGCAGGAAGCATAAATAGAAAAATCAAGTTTAGGCTGACCCAGACAAAGAGCAAAAATTGCAAGAGGCATGGCTTAAGTAGGGAAGTACCCGCCTAGCAAGCACAAAGCCTCGGTTCAAATCCCAGTACCACTAAAAAGACCAAAAAAAAATTACTATGGTATTTCTAGGGTTTTAAGTCTTTCAAACTAACTTCCCAACTGATGACACAGTAAATAAACTACAATATAACTGAAAAGATGAGAACCGTGGTTTATTGTCTACAAACCTGCTTCAAGTCTTTTAGAACTTGTTCTTCGATGCATTCTTCAGCAAATAGTTCCCTCACTCCTTCAATTACATCTTCAATTACAGATCTGTAAAGTTTGGGCTACAGAAAAACAATTGTCTTTGTTTTAATTCTCGAATTTGACTGTACTTAACCTTAAAAGGTAGTATTACAGGCATGCACCATTAGCACCATTGACTAAGGTACTCAAAAAACTGAGATCTACGGATTGCAGTTCAAAGCCAACCTAGGCAGGAAAGTCTCTGATACTCTTATCTCCAAATAATCATAAAAATACCAAAATAGAGCTGGGGCTCAAGTCAGTCATAAAGATTAGGGACTGTTTCTAGGCCCTGAGTTCAAACCCTAAGACTGGCACAAGAATAATTTTTTTTTTTGCCAGTCCTGGGCTTGAGCTCAGGGCCTGAGCACTGTCCTTGGACTTTCTCAAGGCTAGAGCTCTACCACTTGAGCCTCAGCACCACTTCCGGCTTTTTTCTATGTATGTGGTACCAAGGAATCGAACCCAGGTCTTCATGCATGCTAGGCAAGCACTTTAACCACTAGGCCAAACTCCCGGCCCCACAAGAATAAATTTAAAAAAAAAAAAAACATGCATAAGATAAAAAGACTTTGCATACTTTCTAATCTTATCATTTAAACAAAACACAGTAAGAATTTTCACTAAATACATCCTCTTCACAGGATAGCCTTAGCTGTTTGTAAACTGTGTTAGCTTCAAATCATTCCTTTGCCTTTTCCAAAGCCAAATCCATAACTACAACAAAATGTGTAATAATCTTATGAAGATACATGGTTATGTGTATGTTACTTAGCTTGTGTCAGATTTCCTCTTGCCACTCCTTTTTAAAAGGTCAACTTAAGGAACCTGGAATTACTTCTATGTTCAATTTACCTTACACTCAAAGAAGTCACTAGACATGAATTACCAGGGGGCACTACCTTAATTTCCACAAATGTAAATAAATTACAAGTCCTAAGAGTAGGATAACCAAAGCCTGTCCTACTTGGAAAATACATGTAGCCAAAAGTTATGAATCACTGTCCAGGAAAGCTGCATCAAAATGGGTTTTCTAGAACAGAAATCAAGGACATAAACTTTGCTCTTCCACAAGGCGTATATCGTAGAGACAAAAATAACACCCGAATGTGTTTCCTGGTGAAAACATAGCAGGACATAAAATTCAGTAGATTTCTACTATGCAGACTAAACATTGCTTACACCAACAGAACCAGAAGCATATGAAGTAATTCAGCCTTTAAGTCTGTGTAAAATGTGCTCCATGCAGGTCCTCAATCCAAACTGCTGTGTGTGACAATACTGCACTGAAAGGTCTCCTGATACAAAGCAGCCAAGTAGAAATTCAGTAGCATTGCTCTTACTTCAAATTGTTTAATCAGGCCAAAATAAAAATTCTCCAATTTCAGGATAGGTTGTTTTTTTTCATACCCATAAAATACTCTCACTCAAAAAAAAAAAAAAAACCACAGCTAAGTTTTGAGGTAATCCTTTGCAAGAAGATCCAAAGTAAGCCTATGAATAGGCCAATCAACATTTAAATAATATGTTACTCACAAGCATAGCCATTAAGACTAAGTGCCCTTAGATGAGTTGCTTCATCTAAAACAGTTTACCCTGATACAGACATTCTAAATTGATGCTTCAGTGTTAATCCCAGCTACTGCGATCACACTTACAGGAAAAAAAATTCCCAGGGATAAAAACATCTTTAAGATCCGCCCTCAAAGTGTATAGCAGCAGCAGTCAAAAAGAATCCATTAAAACTCAATTTTTCAAAAGCAAAATAGGTATCGAACAAATGTACTTTTCCTTGTGAGAATATAGTTAAGACATTCTATTTCTTTCCCTATCTAAGACATTCCATTGCTTTCTCTCTATTTTCATTAAGTACTATATATAGTCCCAGAATCTGTCTTAGCTCCTATAAAAGAAAACAGAATTTCTTTAGAGTTCACATTCAATCAGGTAAATTGATGTGCTATGTAAGCTAACAGGCAGGTATGAGTATTTATATTTCATAAAATACATCATCATAAAATCATTAAAACAGCAAGTCTCTAAAAATGGAGTCATGCTGCATATGTTCATATGAAAAAAATGTAAAGCAGTTTTCTGGACAAGCATGTTCTGAAAATAATGGTCTGGTCATAATTCTTTTTTCATATATTTTTTATTGTAATTAATAGAGGGGTTACATTATATTCATCAGATAGAAGGCACATTACTTCACAAACATTGATACCCTTTCTCATGTCCTGTTTCCCATTTC
Organism: Megascapheus bottae; assembly: GCF_031878675.1. Lineage (NCBI taxonomy): Eukaryota > Metazoa > Chordata > Mammalia > Rodentia > Geomyidae > Megascapheus > Megascapheus bottae. The sequence continues at coordinate 51,211,048 of NC_143515.1, forward strand.
CCTCCCCCCCTCCTCCCTCACAACTTGATTTCCCCCTTCCCTCTCCTATTTCCTACAACCAATTAAGCATATATAAAATATATCAGATAACAAGGTGAAATATTGTAACAATATGAGATAACCAAGGGACAGTAAAAGAGATGAGAGATAACATAGTACATCTGCAGAGCTTCTGTATGGCAAAGGACATAGTTAGCAAATTAACTAGAAAGCCTACAGAGTGGGAGAAGATCTTCACTAACCATACAATGGACAAAGGCCTCATATCTAAAATATATCAACAGCTCAAAAAATTGAATCACCCTAATCTCCAAAGAAACAACCATCCCATTAAAAGATGGGCCAAAGACTTAAAAGAGAGTCTTCTCTGAAGAAGAAATTAGAATGGTCATAATTAAGATTTTTTTTTTTTGCCAGTCCTGGGCTTGAGCTCAGGCCCTGAGCACTGTCCTTGGACTTTCTCAAGGCTAGAGCTCTACCACTTGAGCCTCAGCACCACTTCTGGCTTTTTACTATGTATGTGGTAACGAGGAATTGAACCCGGGTCTCCGTGCATGCTAGGCAAGCACTCTACCACTAGGCCTTTTTAATTCCGATTTTTAAGACTGGCGCAGGTGTCACAAGTACCTTTTCATCTAAATACCCTAACGGTGTGGTGAATGAGTTGTGCACTTAAGCATTAAGAGGTAAAGGCTGGGAAAGACAGGATCGTTAGGGCAACACTAAACGTACGTGCCTATTACTCATGATTTCAGGTTAGTAAACAAGCCAGTTGAAATAACAACGTTCATACCAAACGTCATCATTAGAACGGGGCTGGCTGCCATGGGCCACCCCTACCATCCCAGCTTTGGGTAACAAGTTCAAGGCCAGCCTGGAGCTACACTGTCCCCAAACACAGGAAGAATGAAGAGTCGGATCCAGCACACCGACCCTCAGCAGGGTGGGGGCGATTCCCACCTCTCAGACTGGGAAAGCCTCAGCCCACCATCACGGCTCTGGGGAGGCAGGGCGCGTGCTCGCCCTGGAAGACCAGGCCCAACTTCCTGCCCTCGGGAGCTGATCCAAGACAACGGGTGGGGGAAGGGTTTTCTAATGTCTGGTGTGTGCCACACGGCGGGGAAGGGTGTGTGGGGTTCAAATGCTTGTGAGCCCAGAGCCCCCGTTGCGCCCTGTGCCCCCAGGACTGCGGTCCGCCTTACCACTGGATTGAAGTAGGCCATGACAGCGGCTCCAGCCCTTCGCGCTTGCGCAGTATACTGGAGCGGCCTGGGTCGCCTCGCAGAGCGCTTTTTGAACGGTGCCCATGTTGCCCTGGCAACCACCTGGACGCCAGAGGGAGGGGCCGGAGAGGGAGGTCAGTGAATTGGGCCGTGATTAGCTGTGGGCTTGGTGGGGGGAGCAGCCTTGCTGAAATGGAAGACTGAGGCCTAGCAAGCTTCAAGCCCTTATCAGGGCGGGGCAAGGGCTTCTGTTTCCTTAACCTGTGAATTGGAAGTCTGAGCAAACAGAAAAAGTGCAGGGAGGCCCCAGTTCCACACCTGTTTTGAAGGATGTAAGAAGAAAAGGAGTAGATGGAGTGGTTTCTGCCTTTACCAATTTTCATTCTTGCTCCTGATCCCCACTCACAGCTGAACTTATTATTGTTATATATACATATAACAAGGGGGCCGGGAGTTTGGCCTAGTGGTTAGAGTGCTTGCCTAGCATTCATGAAGACCCGGGTTCGATTCCTTGGTACCACATACATAGAAAAAAGCTGGAAGTGGTGCTGAGGCTCAAGTGGTAGAACTCTAACCTTGAGAAACTCCAAGGACATTGCTCAGGCCCTGAGCTCAAGCCCAGGACTGGCAAAAAAATATATATAAATATATAAATATAAATATATATATACATATATAACAAGGGTCACACTCTTCTAAGACAAAGTGGGAGCAGCAGCCAACACAGCTCTCCTTTAACAGGAACCAAAATGCAAATGAGGCAGGAAAAGAGTTGACTGTGGGGGGGGGATAGAAGCCATATTACCTGCATGTATGAAAATATCACACTAAAACTTCTTTATACAATTAAATACATGATTTTTAAAATGTACATGATCATGCTGTATGAAAATGGCTTTTGTTTGTAATCCTAGCTCTCAAGAGACTGAGATCTGAGGATTCTACTTCAAGTCAACATGGGTAGGAGTGACTTGAGAACCGTATATCCAATTAAGCAGCAAAAAAAAAAAACAGGAAGGGCAGGTGTGGTTCAAGTGGTAAGCAGAGTGCCAGCCTTAAGCAAAAATGCTAAGGGACATGGCCCAGGCCCTGAGTTCAAGCCCCAACACACACACACACACACACACACACACACACACACACACACACACACACAGTAAATGACCAAGCTTCCACATACACACTTACTGAATTAGAAACTCAGAAGAAGAATGTAACAACTTTAATATGCTCTCCAGGTGATTCTCACAGGTCTTAAAAGGAGACCCAGCTGTCATAAGACAAAGATTCTAGGGGCCGGGAGTTTGGCCTAGTGGTTAAAGTGCTTGCCTAGTATGCATGAAGACCCGGGTTCGATTCCTCGGTACCACATATAGAAAAAAAGCCAGAAGTGGTGCTGAGGGTCAAGTGGTAGAGCTCTAGCCTTGAGAAAGTCCAAGGACAGTGCTGAGGCCCTGAGCTCAAGCCCAGGACTGGCAAAAAAAAAAAAAAAAAAAAAAAGACAAAGATTCTCAATTTGAGGTGTAATTTGTGTGTGTGTGTGTATTCATTTTATATATCCTATATATATAAACTATCCAATGTTTTTTCTTAAATTCTTTATATATTTAAATAGTCATGGCATCAATGCAACATAATAGTGTGCCATGCATCTCGATCAGTGATGAAGGGCTTTTAAAATGGCATGAATCCCACTCCAGAGAACCAGATTCTAAACTGCAGCAAATGTTGGAGAATCACTGTTTAAATAAATCCAGTTTATGAGCAAGGTGCATGGCCTAGTGGTAGAATGCTTGCTAATCATGCATGAAGCCCTTGATACCACATACACAGAAAAAGCCAGAAGTGGTTCTGCTGCTCAAGTAGTGGAAGGAACACTAGCTTTGAGCAAAACTGCTCAAGGACAGTGGCCAGGCCCTGAGTTCAAGTCCCAGGATGGCAATAATAATAATAATAATAATAATAATAATGCCAGTTGGCCAATGCCATTCAGGCTCATTTACCTCTGCACACCAGCATCACCACCTTTGGGCCTGCAATGATTTTTCTCCCTGTCCTGAATGACAGAACCTGGAGAGGCAGATTATACTTAGAGAAGGTTGAGACAGATGTAAGTCCAGATAGATTAATGGGCTAAGGAAAGGAACATAGTTTTCGTCTGCCTCACTCTACAACTTAAACGGCCTTTCTAGGTGCTGATCCAATGAGAAGGTGATTTGATCATTTAAAGTTTTAAAATTGGCTGCCTATTTATTTTTGCCTATCAGTGCAGTGGAGCTATTATACCACAATGTATTTGCTTGCCTAGATCAGGTACCTTGTGGCTTCTAAGTTTCAAGCAGCTGATTCATATAATATCCTTTAAAAGACTGTCCTAGATTAAAAACTATTGAAAAATTTCTTTCACAGAAAGCCAAGAACTTTGTATGGTAATTTTTAATGGTTATATCTTTCTACCTGGCACTTTACTACCAGGAGTAAAAACAAAAGTGACTTATCTTTCACCTAAAATAGAAAAGCTGTAAGCATTGATTCCCTCTGATATTATAAAAATCCAATTAAATTATTCAAGCTCGAAATAAGAAAGCTGAAAGCCACTTGTTTTCCACCTTTTTCATTGTGAGGCTTTAAATTTTTTTTGCCTAAATGCATAGGATTGGTAATCACCTAACATTTCATGGCAGCGTATTGCTGTGTTGTACTTTATTATATATTATGCCTTTCTTAAGGCTAGGCTTATAGCGTGTATGTATTTTTGAAATTATATTTGGATCTTGATAGACATAAAAAGTGTGAGTAATGGTTAGATCGCTATTGCTTAGTTAGTGTGCTTCATATACTCAGGCTATTGGAACGTTACACGATGTCGGCAGAGAAATTTCAGCTGCTTTCTGTCTCCCTCCAACCCCCACGGTGGTCTGTCTGAATGGTCACTGGTAGATTCATCTGTAGTTTCTTCTCAATAATAGACAATAGCTATTAAAGGAAATACTCTGTAATGCAAATTCTCGGCTTAGATAGCTTTTTTTGAAGTTTCTATTGTTATTGTGAAGATGATATACAGAAAGATTACAATTATATAAATCAGGTAAGGAGTATATTTCTTTTTGGACAATGTCATCTCTTCCCTTGCACTCTCCCAGTTGTTTTTAGATATCTTAGAGTGTAGTTATTTCATATAAAAATATTTATTGAAGTCTTGGTCCTAATGTAGGACCAAGTGTTCAGAGGTAGAGGAACGTAGGAGGTGATTTGGAGCATGAAGGTTCTGATCTCATCCAAGAACCCACTGATGAATTCATAGCTTAACCTCCATTACATTGAGAAGTGGTGGAAGCTACAGCGTGGGGTTAAGTTGAACAAAGTTGGTCACTGGAGGTGAGCCTTTAAGGAGGACATTTGGTCCCTGCCCTCCCACTCCTGCTTCCCATTTTCTTTCTGGCCACCACAAGTGAGCAGCTTTGTTCTGCCCTGTTTTCCCCCCAAGATACTCTACCTCTCACACAGGTCCACAGTGATGGAGCCAAGGATCATGGAGAAAACCTCTGCCACTGTGAGCCAAAATGTTTATCCCTTCTTCAAAGTCACACCAGAATCACATGGGAGAATCCAGGTTGTGTATCCATTTTACACTTTTAGTAGCCACCTTCCAAGCTGTCCCCCTCCTGCAGTTCATCCTGAAAGCCTACTACTCACAGCGTGAGTAGTATTTTTCCCCCCTCCCACAGTGTCCTATGGTTTGTCCTGGTGAATGGTAGAATGAAGCAGAAGAACTGTTTTCCACTTGCAAGATTGTTATGAAGTGTTGGGAGCTGTCTCTTTTCTCTCAGGTCACTTAGCTTAGAAGAAGCCCACTGTTTGGGGAAAAGCAAGCTATGAGGACCTACCAACAAAGGCAGAAGGCATTGAAAGACTGAGGAAAGGGGTAGGAAATTCCAAGATGCCCACAGGTCATGGTGGGAAAATGAAATTTATAAACATAGCTAGACAAAAGTGGTCAGTGGCCAGCTGGAATATACGGGCTTTGTCAAATTGACATGCCATATATCAGATAAGGAATATGAGTAAGCCTGATGTTGGACAGCTCTCACAGCTGACTCTCAGCTAAAACACACTCTCATAAGAGACGTGAAACCTAACCCTCGAACCCTGGCACCAACATCCCCCCAACCCAGTGCAAGCATCTCGTAGACTTCTGATCTTCAGACACTGTTAGAAATAATAAATATTTATCATTTAAAGTGGGTAAATGTTGAAGTACTCATTCTCTTATTGGTCTGTAACTAAAAGGAAGCTTGTTTTCCCTCATAATCTCAGCATTTAAAGTTGCTCAAGTACTCTCTGTCATTGGTCACAGGGGTATTTTAAAAGGATATAAAAGGATCTTTATAGATTGATGTTTAACAGCTTTGACCCAAGATTATCATGAAACAAGCAGACTGTAATAGTTCTGTAATGGTGACATTTCTTTAGTCAGTTTCTCAAACTCAAGCGGGAAGTCTGTTGCATATACAAAGCACTTTTGATGGTAAAATTGAAATTTCAAGATCTCCAAACCTCAGTGAAGCCATTTTAAACGTGACTATATTTTATGTTAGTAAATAGGGGATTTCAATAAAAAGAAATGCTGAGTTTTAGTCCTTCTTTGAGTACTAGCTTTGAAATTACACACCTACACAAAAGCATACAGCTCTTCCCTTCACAGATCAGAGCATCAGATTCTTACTTATCTTTGGTTTGTTTGGAGACCAAAATCTATCCTTAATACATTATAGGCAATCAAAGACCAGTTTTTTAAACAGTTAAGCAATTCTTAATAATCAGATTAATTCCTTTGCATTCTCTATGTCCTCATTATTTTTGCCTGGAGGGTTTGCTGATATTATTTCAGAAAGTAAAGCAATAATTGCACTTTGTTTATTGTGTGAAAATGCAATGTCTAAAAAAATCCTTTTCTTAGATAAGAAAGTAAGAAATAAATAAATGTTAGGGGCAGCCCATTATCTTTACATATTAAACTGTACAATGAAGTACAGGATGTTTCAGTAACTGTATAGACTCTAATTTATCTGTAATGAAAAATATGCATTAGTCTTCAGGCATTAGGCTTAAGGCAGCAAATATTCATCATTAGTTTCTGAGCATTCTGTACCCCATGCACTAAGCCCAGCAATATTATGTTTCTCTACCTGCATTTCATCCCTCATATCTTCTAGGAAATGAAAGTCCAGATAGATAGGCTCTGCCTCACCCTGTAACTTGGAAATGGTTACAGTTGTGATTTATTTATACTGTGTGTTTTTGTAATGTTGATCATGTTCTAATGCGACTCGAAACCAACATCTATTATTTAACATCAGAAACCGTTCCACCATCATGAATCCTTCCTCAAACCCCGTAGAATTTTGCTTGAAGTGACCATCTGACACAATGCTCTGACTGGAAGATGACCTTATAACACAACAGAGCACTGGTCATCTGTGCATTCTTGTCTGTGTTGAAATGCCTTAATGTTCAAACGTATTGAATACACCTGAATGCAATATGCAAGTGGATGTGTCATGTAGGTTCCTAATCATTATTAATTCAGAGAAAATATACAAGATGACATCAAACACAATCTTCCTCATAACTACTGTTTTTTTTCAACATTGTCAGTGGTGTTCTCGATGAGGATTTAAGGTATTTTCATAGCTCTGATCATAATGTGTATAACTATATATAAACATGAAGTATTGGCAAAGATACTGTTTATTGTCTCTGGCTAATTCTCCAACCAGAATCTCTACTTAAAAAAAAAACAAAGGTGAGGACCAATAATAATTGGAGCCTAATGCTACATACTAGAGAGCATCAACCAGCTTTGTTCTTGCTGTCTCATTTTTATAAGTGAAAAATAATCATGTTTTGAATATTCTATATTCTTGTTTATTTTAGGCAGAGACAGCATTGGCTAAACATATTTCTTCCCATTCCTTCTACTGAGAACAAATAAAAGTTCCGATGTTATAGAAGACTATATAGAAAGAAGCAAACACGCCAGTTAGGAATCTCACAAGCTCAAGAGGGACACAGCAGTTTTCTTTTGGCCTCATATATCTTAGTCTGGATGCTGGAAAAGCTGGAATCCAGCAATGGCTCTTGGTCATAGATAAGAAAATCCTAGCTCATGTAAAAGGATCAAAAACCAGGAAGCGATCTTGAGAGTCGTCCTTAATCCCAGCCCCTCAGACAAACCCGGGAGATGCTCCTAGCCTCCTTGCACTTACTAATAATTGTGGAGTGTTTTTGACTTTGCAGGTTGGAGTTTCTCTAATCCCATAACGTTAATGCACTGTGATATATTCATTTTTAGGTGTTTTTTCCCTCAATATAGTACCTAGCATTATCCAGCCACCTAAGAAAGTCCAGATGAGCAGAAGAGCTTGTATTTTGGAAGTTCTTCATCTATCTACAGAGAGAAATTTAAAATTATCCTAAAATTTCACCCCTAGAAGTCTTTTTTTTTTGAAATTTTTAAAACCTATAATGTTTCGCCTGTAATCCTAGCTACTCAGGAGGCTGAGATCTGAGGATCTTGGTTCAAAGCCAGCCCAAGGAACTAAAGATCATGAGACTCTTATCTCCAATTAACCATTAGAAAATTGGAAGTGAGGCTGTGTGGCTTAAGGGGTAGAACAGTAGCCTTGAGCTGAAGAACTCAGAGACAGCGCCCAGGCCCAGAGTCCAAACCCCATGACCTACCAAAAAAAATACTATAATATTAGACTTGTGTGCATGGAATTAATTTTTTTACTTTTTAATTATTGATTACTCATATCCTATTGTAGTTTAAATGTTGTACATAAGACAGTTTCAGTGTATGTGCTACTGAATGATCTATTCCCCATCCCAAATCAACCATGAATAAAATTAGGTTAAGGGAAGAGAGGGAGAGAGAGAGAGAGAGAGAGAGAGAGAGAGAGAGAGAGAGACAGAGACAGAGACAGAGAGACAGAGAGACAGAGAGAGACAGAGACAGAGACACAGAGAGACAGAGACAGAGAGAGAGGGAGAGAGAGATTCCTAATACTCATTTGCATCATTCCTAATTGCAAATGTTTTTCATTTGAAATTCCATTTCACCCCTATGTAAACAGGTAAAGGAAATTAAATGCCTAGGATCATTTCCTGAAGTCTGCTATAGCTAAACAATAGTTAGAAAATATCACTAGCAAGAAACAGATGAGAAACAACACTTAGCTTGACAGTGTGGATGGGAAATGGCCCCACAGGCTCATGTGTTGAGTACTTTGTCCCCAGGTGGTAGCATTTCCTTAGAAGGTTCTTGAAACTTTAGAAAGTGAAACTTAGAGGAAATAGGCCATGACTTTAGGACCTTTGCTTGTCCTGAGACCCTTCCCTGTCTCTCTCTGCTTCAGTGAGGGAACAAAGTGTTTCCAAACACTCCAGCATCATGATGCCAGCTCAAGAATACCACAGGGTAAATGCAGCCATGAACTAAACCCACTGAAACCCTCATCCAGTATGAACAATTCCTTTCCTAAGTTGTTTCTGTCAGGTTTTTGATCACTGCCACAAAAGAGACACTAATACAATTACTTTATCAAATTTGGTGTATTCTATGAGAAACAATAGTCCCTGGCCTATCACAGGGGCTAAAAAGCTAAGTGTGCTTCCTCTCCTCTGCTAGCATCTTGCAAAGCAAGATGAAGTTTTGTTTTAATCTTTTCAACCACTTGGAAATAGATGTGAAGGTGTTTACTCAAGGAAAATGTATGTGTAACCACAGTGTGACAGAGTTTAAAATTCCTGGAAAAATATGACTGTGTATTATTCATCCGTATCTGTTCCCTGGGTTTCTATCATGGTACTTCATGTGTGGAAAATTCTCATTACATGTTATTGATTTGAATGTATAGTTAAACTCTTACAAAAATGGGATTTTAAGTATGTGTAAAAGGGAAAAACTAGGAACTAAAATGTAACTCTCCATGAGAGAAGTAGTTCCTCCATCTAAATTCATCCTACCATTCATTCAGGTAATAATTTTTATTTAATACACAGCTCACGAGCTCTTATTAAGGGATCCACCCTGAACATTCAGCTTTACCATTACCACCCATCTATTTTGTACCTGGGCTTTGTCAGGTCAGTAAGGCAGAACCACACCGATCAAAATCACTGACTGGGTAAAGTGAAAGAAAAATATACAAGTAGAACAATCTTATGACATTATGACTACTTATGAGGAGTACCTAATGCAAATGGGAGGTCCAGGCAAGACTGTAGAGTATGAGACTGGGGAAGGGAGCTGGAAGCATGCTCAGGTAAACACTAGAGTAGCCAAAGCCCAAGGCTTGAAAGAGAACATGGTGGGTTGGAGGAATGAGAGCAAGGAATTCCATTTGGCCAGAGGAGAGAGGACAAAGCAAGTTGGAACTAAGTTGTAACACACTAAGTCTGGCCAGTAAGAAAACATCATCTGATGTGCCCCACACCCACTGCAGTATGAAGGGTAGCTTGGAGGATGATCAGAGAGAAGACATTTAACTGTGTCTTTAAGATCTCTGCAGTGCAGGGCCGGGAGTTTGGCCTAGTGGTAGAGTGCTTGCCTAGCATGCATGAAGACCCGGGTTCAATTCCCTGGTACCACATACTTAAAAAAGCCAGAAGTGGTGTTGAGGCTCAAGTGGTAGAGTTCTAGCCTTGAGAAAAATCCAAGGACAGTGCTCAGGCCCTGAGCTCAAGCCCAGGACTGGCAAAAAAAAAATCTCTGCAGTGCAAAATGCACAGGTCTGTTTGGAAAGCCTGCAGCAGAGACAAAACCCACAACCTAAGTGACAAGTGTCAATCATATGAAGCCAAAAAGGAAGACAGAGGAGGATGTCTCCAGAGGAATGATATAGGGGGAAGGAGCTAGTCCATCCATGGATGGAGGTAAAAGGCAATAAAAAGAAAGGCTGCTACAAACATCATCTAGTTCACAATTTTACCCAAGGCCATCTCTAGTCCCAAAGCAAGTTTAATATAGAATTTGTCCTTTTCCACAATGAGTACTTAGCAAAGCCTTTGAAAAGTGTTTCAGAATATCTCAAAATTATCCACTGGAGAGTCAGGCTCTTGGCATTTAACAATGCCACTGTTCAGAGACACTCTTTCCTCGTCCTTTTTGTGGCACTTGAGGACCTTTAGGTGGAATTCTCTCTGAACAGTGTGAAAATATCAAAATAAAACTCTACAGGAAATGACAAGCACAGCAGCCAGGTGCTTCCTCCTTCCTCTGCTTCCCTCACGCATCACAGGTCCCAGCAGCACTCAGAGATAAGAGGCAGCACACTGGAGACTGCAATCTACACTGTTCACAATGGGTTTCCCAAATCAGAGTTCCCTGAGCCATTTATTCCCTGTTAGGGGGATAGATAATCTCAATTGGGAAAGAAAATCACAAGAATTCCCACACATAGGTCTATGTAGTTGATATTCAAGCATTCATTCCAGCAAAAAGTACATATTGAAAGAGATGAGCGGCATTTTCAAAAATGGAAAGAAATTGGTGGGAAAATCTCTGGATCCAGTTCCACCTTTGGAAAAGGAACTAATAATTTAGGCGTAGCTGGACAAATATTTACATAAAATGTTACTTTATCAAACTGTAATAAAAAATAGATATGAAAATATAAATTAAAATTCTATGCTGTTGTCAGAAAGAATGACATTGCCCCATTTGTAAGGAAATGGAAAGACTTAGAAAAAATCATATTAAGTGAAGTAAGCCAGACTCAAAGGAACATAGGCTCAATGGTTTTCCTCGTTTGTCATAATCAGTAGAAACTTTGGGCTCTCCTAGCGGAGATTCACAATAGAACAAAATCTAGATACATAAGGCCATATAGTATGATGCTAAATGTAAGAGCCCCCAGGATATAGAAACAAAAGCCATATAATGAGTGACTGTTGTCCTTAATGTACTTGTTATCTCTCATCTCTTTTGCTGTCGCTTGGTTATGTCATATTGTTACAATATTTCACCTTGTTATCTGATATATTTTATTTATGGTTAAATGGTTATTTGAAATAGGATAGGGAAGGGGGGAAATCAAGATAAGCGGGGAAGGAGGGAAGGGAAATGGGGACCATGCATGAGAAAGGGTATCAATATTTGTGAAGTAATGTACCTTCTATCTGGTGAATATAATGTAACCCTTCTATTAATTACAATAAAAATATATGAAAAAATCAAAAAATATAAATAACTCGTGCTTTTTTAAAATCCTGTGAGAACTTGTAGCATTCTCAAGATTTTGAAGCTAGCAACTGCTTCATAATTACTTTGAATTTAATTGCAAAACTCAAAAATTATCATACGAACATGACATGACATTGACCCAGTGAAGCCCAATCAAGAAAATAAAAATTGAACAAAATAAGAAGTGACTGAAGCAATAGGTACATTTGCCTTGAAATGTGTCATGACTGCAACAGCATGATTATGGTCCCTGAAAACTGTGAAGAAATACTGGCTGGCACAGCCAAACTACTCATGTTAGAGATGGCACCTGGTTTTGTTTGCATGGACTGGAAGGAATCGTTTTCTTTAAGCAAAAACAATAGGAAGAAGGAAAAATGTATGTTACACCAGTCCATCCCTGTAAAAATAAACACAATAAACAGGAAGAAAGCCGGATGCCCGCCAGGGGCTCAAGCCTGCCATCCTAGCTACTCAGGAGACTGAGATCTGAGGATCATGGTTTGAAGCCTGGGCTGGCTTCCAGAGCTAAAAGAAACTTCTGTTCTTTATGACCAGCCCGAGTCTCTGGGATCCTGTTATCGTGGAACAACAGAACCCACTATGGCAATAGCTTCCCTCTGCCTTCTGCTCATCCCCCCCCCCCCACCCCAGCCCCTTCCTCACCCCTGCCTGGGTCCTGCTAGGGAATCAAGTGCATGCCACTCCTCTCACACAAAGTGGCCTTGAGCCACTTACCTCTTTCAGAATAAAACATGACGCTCTTACACCAGCCTGAAGAGCCCTACCTGCCTGGTCTCCTCCCCATCCGGTTCACAAGCTCTCCAGATCTCTTTCTCAACCTCCATCAACTCAGCTCCAACCTCCCTCCATCCACAGCTAGAGCCACCTAGCAGAGCCACAGCGCTAGACTTCACCGCCACAGGCCTGTGTGCTCGCAGCGCCCTCTGCCGGACTCCCGCCTCCCTGCGGCATCTGGGTGGCTCCATTTCTGTCACAGAGGCTCAACTTCACTTTGTCCTGCTGCCACTTTACCACTTACTCTGCTTTATTTTTTTCTCCCTCGTAGCAATGACCACAAATTGCAGTTTGTTGTCCGACTTCCTCCACTATTATATACCCTCGGTGAGAGCAGGAATGAGCAGTTTTTGTGATTGCATGTCTTCAGAGCCTACAGAATACAGGCACGTGGTAAAGTCTTGACAAATGTTTGAATGATCAGCAAGAAGATTAATGGCACTGACACAGCACCTTCAAGTATGATACTTTGGTGATGTCGCAGAATACATTCATAATCTTACCCTTGACAAAAAAATAGAAAGTTCTAACGGGTTTTATGTGAGAGTATCTACTCCAAAAAATTCTGTCTGTCTGTCTCTCTCTGTGTCTCTCTCTGTGTGTCTCTCTCTCCCTCTCTCTGTCTCTGTCTCTCTCTCTGTCTCTCTCTGTGTCTCTCTCTGTCTCTCTCTCTCTTTCTCTCTCTCTCAGAAAGAGTCATTATTCATTATTACTTCCAGAGCAAAATGACTCATTTCTGAGTCAAGGAAATATGGGATCTTATTCTGCAAGGATATTTCTTTTTGTTCTCAATCCTAGAGTGGACCTAATTTCTAGAGACCACACTAACCTCAAGACAAGCCAAAACGAAATGGATTAATTATAACATTTTATAAATCTTTTCAAGTAAAAAGAATGAGAACTGTTAACACTTGTTGGAATTCTGCAGAGGAAGACACTATTTTTCTATCTCTTTTATAATTAGAAATGTTTAGAGATAAGTGTAATATTTAAACCTTTAGGATGTGTAAAATGGTATTCAACAGCATTTTTAGACCAGGCATTAAGAATACTTTAAATCGTTTGTCTACTGCATTAATTTTAATCATGCTCCACTAGACTCACAATGCTTTGAAATGCTTTTTTAAATGCCCTCAAGATCTTTTATTAATCATAATACAAGCACCACCAAATTTAAAGGCTTCGGTTTCTGACAATGGGTAGCGGCAGCTTGCCTGAGAGCTCCCTCTTCTGTCGTCAGGTTGTATTGCAACTTGCATTTCAATGGCCTCACAGCAATTCCTGTTGGGGGGCCCAGGGCGAGGAGGGAAGGGGGGAATGTCAACCACTCACAATCATGTCATTTAAATAGGCCAAATTTCTCTTAAAGTCTGATTCCTGTGCTGGTACAAATACAGGAAGTAGAAGTCACAAATCTCAAAGTGGAGTGACGATTTACCTTATTTCCCCAGGAATGTTTATGGAGAGGAACTTTCAAACTATAGGACTATTACACTGATCCATTCTCCTTTCCCTTAGAGGTGAGACATAATTTTAAAGGCCCATTACTTACAACTTTGTGTGTACTCAAGTGGTAGAATGCTAACCTTGAACAGAAGCTCAGGTACAGTGTCCAAGACTTGAGTTCAAGCCCCAGGACCGGCAAAAAAAAAAAAAAAAAAAAAAAAATCTCATGTACTTTCCTGCCCAGACTGGCTTCCAACGGTGGTCCTCACATCTCAGTCTCTTGAATAGCCAGGCTTACAGGCATGAGTCACCAAGCTAGTACCAAATTCTCACCTTACATGCTGGATCCCTGGGTTGGACATGAAATCCTGGGAATGGAGAACTGCAGGGAATGGAGAGGGTCTAAGAGAGATGACATAGAAGCCATGTGTCCACACAGATCAGGAGTCTAGGGCGACTTGAAAGAGAACAGGAAACACATGACTGATGGGATGTGAGGAATGTTGTCAGGCGTGTGGTCACTTTATACCACTTAATCCTTCTGTTGCCCAGAGGATGAAAAGAAACCTTCTTACTGCCATGCCTAACACAGCACTTCAGGGCCTAGCCTTGCCAAAGGGCTGAGGCAGTTTTGAAATATTTACTTTAAAAGAGAAAGAAAGACGGGTAATCCAGGAGCAATTCAGGAGGCTGAGACATGAGGGCCACAGAGTCAAAGTCTGTCTATGAGCCTCTTCTCTCCAATTAATCACCAAAAAGCCAGAAATGAGGGCATTGCTCAAGTGGCAGAGCAGCAGCCTTGAGAGCAAAAGGCAAGTGAGGAAATGAGGTGCAGTATCAGCATCCACCTTCCTAAATGAATAATAATAAACTCATTCAAAGGGAGACAGGTTGGACAATTCAGTCACAACATCCAAAAATACTTGGTTGCTGTTGATTGTGATGCACTGAAACCTCTTTATATAACCATGTAATAAAAACGGGAAAGACTCAACATTTTCTTATAAAATGAAGAGTAAAGAGATTTGTTTCATTAGGATGGCACCAATGTACCTTCACACGTACCGTGATCTAACCTAGCCCCTCAGCCCCACCCCACCACTTACACTGTATCTAAATACATTCTTGCACGGTTGTGTGAAATAGTGTCCTGACATTTAGAAACTTTGCTTTTCAGTGTACACTGATTATACCATACAAGTTTGAGCCGCTTGTTGACAAATTCTATCTATCCTTAGGTTGGGAAAGGTGGTGGAAGATTCTGAAGTCCTGTCTGGCTCACTCACCGAGGTTCTGACACCATTCCTTGTCTTTTAATTCTTACAGATTTGTAAAATCATTAAAAAGTGATCTTAATGCCCATCATCCTTTTCAGAAGAAATGCAAACTAACCATAGGGACGGGAGGAATTATTATTGCTCTGTAACTGGTGTGGATCAAGTTGCAGATTCATCGCAGAATTCCTTATTTTTTTTTGCTTACTGGCCTTTGAGTACTCAGAGCAAAGTTGTAATATCTTACCTGTCCCCTCATTAATGAATGAGTAAAATCCTTATTCCCATATACAGCTCATATCTTCATGAATCATGACTATATCTTCTCTCGAAAATCAACCTCTATGACATCATCAGTATTTCATAGTGGTATTTTTTTTTCAAAATATGACAACATGCCATGTTTAATGACTCATTAACTGTGTGCATGAGATTGACAGAGAGGCAATTGTTTACAGTTATTAAAATTGATTTCACACCTTAAAAATATAGCTCTGGGTCCTACAAAAGGAGATACAAGTCCATGGCACAGCAAGAATTATTTGAAATACATCTTTAATTTTAGAAAAAATCAATATACAATCTATAAAATACTTTGTTACATGGTTATTAAAACTGAATCTGTTTTGTATTTGTATAGCTAGGACATAAGGTCATATTTTGAATAAACCATTATAATGTTCATTGTTAAGGCCTTCTAACTGAATTGGTAAGAAAAAGAACTGTCCCAAGCACAGCTCCAGAATAAGACAAGTAAAAAAGCAGAACTTTTTAATATATACATCAAGTAAAAAATTCTACTCTTCCTCCAGAAAGTGACCCTTTTTATACCGTGTGTGTGTGTGTGTGTGTGTGTGTGTGTGTGTGTGTGTGTGTGTGTTTGTGTGTGTGTACCAAAACTGGGGCTTAAACTCAGGGCCTCATACTCTCACTCAGCTTTTTCACTCAAGGCTGTCACCCTAGCACATGAACCACAGTTCCACTTCCAGCTTTGTGCTGGTTAATTGGAAACAAGAATCCTCAGGTTTAGCCTCCTGTATAGCTGGGATTAAGGCAGGAGCCACCAGTGCCTGCTTCCTTTTGTCATACCTTCTCAAGTTGATAGGCTCTTGTGATTCTCTTGGGAAAAAAAGGATATGCTCTTAAACTCCTATCTACACTGATGCACAAGTCAGATGACCCTGGAAGGGGAAAGATGGCTAAACCAGAGCCATGAGAGCAAGATGACTAGTTACAAACTAGTTATGTAAGGGCGAGTTAGCTAGTGTCAAACTACTGACTCCAAACCAGTGCAACTCATAAAGAAGTGCGCTCAATGCTAGAAATGAAGTATTTCTGCCTTACTCCCTCTTTCCCTTCCTCAAAAGCACAGGCGTTTTTGAAGATCATTATTTACTTGCTGGCAAAAAGGATTCTAGTTCTTAGGCTGGAAGCCTAAATGGCTCCCCCTTGATTTTTTCTTTTCTGTAGTTACATTTGACCTCCTGCCATTTCTGAGGTCAGAACAATTGTATTCAAAAGCCTCCCTTCCGCACACAGAATGTTAATTTCACACTAAGTAATGAATATTTAAGGTCCTAATAGTTGAGTAAATTAACAATTATGTGGTGGCACCCTGTGGTTCATCAACCTTCTGCAATAGGGCAAAAATTCAGTGTGGGCCTCTGTCAGTCCTTGTTTGCTGAATCTTGAGATGCCCCTGAAGGCTGGGTGGCTTGTCAACAAAGGACTAGCAGCAAGTTACCCACAGATGCCAATCAGAAAGGGTGATTCACTGAACCTTTTACTCTATTTCTCATCAGTTCATCTGAATCAGACTGTGAGTTCTTTGTGGGCAAGATGCCATAAAAGACACTGAGAGAGGAAAGGTAGCTAACTTCCCTGGGGCTTCCGGATAGCATCAAACTGACCTATCTCCCTATTTTCTCTAAACTGGACTCAAGGTGCTCATCCCAGATGATAAGGAAATTCTTATGTGTGTGTATATGTGTCTGTGTGTGTGCCCACTCGTGCATGTGGGTACACACACACACACACACACACACACACACACACACACCCCTACTGGAGTTTGAACTCAGAGCCTTTCACTTTGCACTCTTCCTTGGCCTTTTCACACAAAGCTAGTACTTTATCAATTGTGCTATACTTCCACTTTGGGACTTTTGTTGGTTAATTGGAAATAAGAGTCTGCCCTAGCTGGTTTTGAACCACAATCCTCAGACCTCAGCTTTCTGAGCAGCTAAAATTACAGGTATGAGCTACAAAGGATTCTTTAAAATGACACGCACACAAATTTGCCTTCTCATACATCAACAGCAAGTATCAGTTTCTTTTTACCACTATCTTTTCTATTCTGTGGCTTCACAGTAAAAAAAAGAAAAGAAGAAGCAATAAAATCTGCTGACTGATACAGACCATTACAAAATGTTTGTTTTAGTCTGCTATTTGAAATAGAGGAAAATGAATGTGATAAAATAGTAAATAAAATGTATGAAATAAAACTCCACACACCAACAAAAATGTTAGTTGGAAGAATGTCAGCTTTGACTCAAGATAAATCTGGTAAGTAGAGAAAAATGTCTACCAATTATATTTTAGACTCAATCTAAATTGAAGGTGTATTAATGCCACACAAAGACATTTGTCTTTGAGATGAAAAACATTCAGAGCACAGATTTCATAAATTTTAAACTTTTGACCTGTCCCTATAAATACTAAGTAGAAATTATCAGCACAATTATAACTGCACATGTCACTAGTTTTCAACAGATGTTAAACAATTATAATCATTTCTCTGGCTTTGAAAAAAAATTCTCTACCCAAATCTGGGTATAATAACCTGACATTGGGAATAGGGGGAGAAAACAAAGAAAAATTAATAACCTGGCATTTCTCACCTTACCTATCCTAGAAAGAAAAACATTCCAAATTAAGTAAAATTGCAAGATGGTAGCACTAACATAAAATAATCATCATATGATTTAGACTTGGATTCCAGAAAGCCTTGTGTTCACTGCAAGTAATACTGTGTCAAAATCCATTCTAGAGTCTGAATTTGTAGAAAACAATAGTCATAAACTGTAAAAATGCATCTTTAATGTACATAAATATTTTAACTCTTGTCCGATGTTCTTATTCCATTTTGAAAGGAATCCCACCCACCAGTATATTTTAGTGGCTTGTATCTGAACCACAGCTAACGCTCAGTTACCAGAACCACAGGTAGAGACTCCCAAATCTCTATTTTCCCCTATGGCTTCCACTCCTGCCTCTGCCTAGGCAGATTTCAGAGACAAGCAAGAGGGGAAATGAAGGGTTCTCCTGTGTCTCCTTTTGTTTGCCTCCCCCTGTGGCCTAGCTGCTAAGGCAACCCAGAGAACAGAATCAAGTCACTGAATCAGTAGCGTGGATCACACACTGCAGCAAAACATCACACAAAGTACAGATAGGGTTTAGACCATAGCCCTGGGGAAACAACTACTACAAATCCAAACTCAGCCCAGGACCTGGCCCATGCCTGCTGCTCAGAAGTCAGTTCATCAGTGAGTGGCACAGTTGACAGTGGGTCAGCATCCTTGACTCCAACGAGTCCTACTGAGCCACACAGCCACGGGCTTCATCCGGGTCTTCTCCACCGATTTTAATCCATTTCTTTTCTATTTCTACCTGTGAAGCAAAGGCAAGACACAGGCAGCATTAGCAGAGGCAACACAACGCCAACCTCTCTTCAGTCCTACTTACACACATTCCTTCCACCTTCTCACACATACCCACTCTGCATTGAGCTGCTCCACTTCCTGGCAGAGTACCCCACAGTCAAACCCCAAACACTCCTATGTCATACTTTTCATCCAGATTTTTCATTACAACTACACTTCAATCACAAATTTACTATTTCTTAAATTATGCTTTCTCTTTCAATTTTCTTTGTTTTTAGTTTATGTGGTACTGAGGAATCGAACCCAGGGCTTTACGCATGCTAAGCAGGCACTCTACCACAAAGTCACATTCCCAGCCATAAAATTTTTCATTATATATGTTTCTATCACTAACTTAACACATGAATTAACACATGATACCAAAACATGAATTTGAATATCAAGATATTTGTTGTGAAGCTATTTTACAGCTCTGGCTAGACAGGTAGTCTGTAAGTCCAAGGACATCAGAGATATAGACAGCCATGGCCTACATAGAAGGGAGACCACACTGAAAATCATGTCTAACTAATTAACCTAGTCTATCACTACTAACCTGGGTGAGCCAAACTGCCTGCTTTCATCGTTTATTTATATATGTTTGGTACTAGTACTAGGGCTGGAATTCAGGTTCTTACACTCTTGCTTGCCTTTTTTCACTCAAGGCTGTCTGGCTCTTTCCCACCTGCACCACAGCTCCACTTCCTTTTCTTTCTTTTTTTTCTTTCTTTCTCTCCTTTCTTTTCTTTCCTTTTTTTTCTCTTTCTTTGCTAGCTGACTGAAACCAAGAGTCTCATAGTCTTTTCTGCCCAGGCTGGCTTCAAATCATAACCCTCCAATCTCAAACTCCTGAGTAGCAGGGATTGCATGTGGGAGCTACAGCACCCATCCAGCTGCCTTCATCTATGTGAAGTTACATGTCACCTCGACATGACAGTCTTCCTGAGCCACCCTAGATTATTTTTTTGAAGATTTCATCACTCTTAAGTCTCTTTTTCAGAATTTGCCACTATTTGCAATGACATTATTTGTTTATTTTGTTTTGTTTCCCCCACCAGAATCTCCATAGGAACATGAACTTTATCTCTTGCTTATGGCTAGGTCTCTGAAGCAGGATTACAGGCATGAGTCACCAGCAGCGCCTGGTAGTGTGACATGTTCAGTAGATATTAATCCAATGGAAAACAGCATTTTGGAACTGCCAGCAGTTATCGACCAGCTAGTAAATGCTATCCAAGCTAGAGATGCAACCTGCTGTGGTGCATTCTTGTAATCCTACACTTAGGAGGCTGAGGTAGAGGGACCACAAGTTTCAGGCTGGCTTAGACTACATTATTATTAAGACACTGTATTTAAAAAAAATACATACAGGGATGGGGAGCGTGGCCTAGTGGTAGCTTGTTCACCTAGCATGCACAAAGCCCTGGGTTCAATTCCCCAGAACCACACACACAGAAAAAGACAGAAGTGGCACTGTGGCTCAAGTGGTACAGTGCTAGCCTTGGGCAAAAAGTGTCCAAAGACAGTGCCCAGGCCCTGAATTCAAGCCCCAGGACTGGCAAAAAAAAATTAAACTTAAAAATCTTGATAAAGCAAACCCAGCAACATATATCACTGTTTTAAGATACTATAGGAAACACTTGATATTTCAAGTAGTTATCAACCTTAAAGAAGGAAATGGAAGTTTGGAGACAGGCACAAGTATAGGTTACTCTGGAATTCATCTGGCCCAAGTTACAGGAGAGCTGATGGTGAACATTTAAAAGTCTTACTCGTATGTGTCACCAGCAAGTCCCAGGGGCATCTACACAGTCCATGAGGGCAGATCATGGTTAAGTGTTTCTACACGTGTACCCAGCAGCTAAGACTCCTCAGTCAATGAGCTGGGAGAAATTAGGTTGGGTACACGAAGCAATGTTCCTCATTGCAGGACTTCTCAGAGCTTTCCTTTAACATTGATGTCATGTATGGCATTTCCAAACTTCCATTTTTCTTGGATTAGGACCTAAGACACATACTTGTTCCACAGAATATATTTGGGGAAATACTATTTGAACATCATAATTTATAGTATAAATGTTTATAAGCTAGTGATTCATTTTAAAGTTATGGTTTTGTTGTTGTCGTTGAACACTGGATTAAGTGTCCCTTGGATTCCCTAGAATGGAAGGGCAGACCTAAAACTCAATAGTGTCCATGAGTTTCCATGTCTCAGATCTTTGACGTAATTCTGTAATACTAACTACTCAATAGGCTGAGATCTGAGGATCATGGAAACAAGACATCCAGGAAAGAAAGTGAGATGTTTATCTCCAATTAAGTGAAAAAGAAAAGCCATGGAGTTATGGCTCAGGTGGAAGAGTGCTAGTCTTGAGCCAAAATGTTTAGAGGTAGTGTTACCTAGCATACACAAAGCAGAGTTCAAGCCCCAAGGATTGGGACAAGGAGAGAGACAATTACTTGAAGGCAAGCCAGTGACCCCCTCAGCTGTGGAAGCAAGGACAGACCTACCTGGAGGCTGTAGCAAGCCCGCTGAAGGACATGCTTCTGTGGCTGGATGTCACTCTCCAGCCCCAGGGACCGGACTGTAGTCCCTGAGGCATAACTGTCAGGCATTGAAAACTGCACAGTAGCAAATGGATACCAATCCCAGGGGATTTCCTGGTCTGATCCAAGTTCAAGTTTGTAAGACAGACAATGGGGATGATCTGGACCTTGAAGAAGCAAAAGTCAAATGGTCAATGTGTTTCAGTGATGACGGAAAGTTTCTCTTGAATACAACAGGCATGCGTTTTCAGTAACTAACAACTCCAGAGGCAGACAGCCAGGCAGTCCCATCTAGGATAACTTCATTACTGCATACCTGCACACGGTCTCCCTTAAAATGTTTTCTTCTTTTTTTCTTCTTATTTGGGGCCTTCCTCAGGGCCTGAATTAAGGGCCCCCTTTTTTTTCATTCAAGACTGGTGTGCTCTACTGTTTGCACCAGATTTCCTCTCCTAGCTTTTTGGTAGTTAATGGGAGATGACTTTCCTGGCCCATGCTGGCTTTGAACCTTGATCCTCAGATCTCAACTTCCTGGGTAACTAGGATTACTGGTGTGAGCCACCACTTTAATACTTTTCATTACAAATATATAAAGTTTCTCTAATCACAATGAAAGATAATTATTTGACTACAATGTGTTTCAGTCCTGCCGACATCTAGTCTTTTTCAGAATATAGAATAAACTTCCATAATTCTCCATTAATTTTCTCTTTCTAGATAATGCAGAAGTGCAAATTAAATCATACTGTTGTTTTAATTTTTTTTTTTTTTGTCGGTCATGGGTCTTGAACTCTGGGCCTGGGCACTGTCCCTGAGCTCTTCAGCTCAAAACTACCTCCCTACCACTTGAGTCTCAGCTCCACTTCCGGTTTTCTAATGGTTGTTGGAGATAAGAGTCTCATGGATTTTAGTGCCTGGGCTGGCTTTGAACCACAATCCTCAGATGCCATCCTCCTGAGTAGCTAAGGTGACAGGCGTGAGCCACCACACCGGCTAAATCTGATATTTTTAAATTAAACTGAAATTGTATTACATTTCAGAAAATATTCCAAACCAAAAATTCTAGGTTGTTTATCTTTCTTTTCAGGAGAACAGATGGTTTTTCACTATTGTAATTTTCTGGTACTTTTGAAAACCTTTGATGGGAACAGATGTGCAGTATAGAGCAGACATACTTATCTGAGTCTAATATATATTCTCATTACATTCAATTTGTCATTACTGTGCACATGGATTCCACCAAGTTGGACCCTGTGCCAGACATGGGAAAGCTGGCTGTACTCCAAGATCTTAGGCAGGACACGATACGTGGTGCTGTGTTTCTATAAGGCAAAAATATTGCCACAGTAGTAACTTTACAAAAGGCTCAGAGCCTGGGCTCTGATGGCTCACACCTGTACTTCTATCTACTCAAGAGGCTGATATCTTAGGATCACAGTTCAAAACCAGCGTGAACAGGAAAGTCTATGAGACTCTTATCTCCAATTAATCACCAAAAAGCCAGCAAGGGGCCCGGGGGTTATCATTCAAGTGGTAGAGTGTGAGCCTTGAGCGACAAAACTAAAGGACGTGAGTTCAAGCCCTAGAACCAGCATGCACACACACGTGCACACACACACACACACACACACACACACACACACCTGACCCATGATCCTGATACATTGTTCACAGTACCCACTGTGGCCTAAATGAATGAGATGACAGGAATTCCAAATGCCAGCTATCTGTACCACCCCCACCAGCTAGAAAAAGATTTTCATGGAAGTACAGCTTTAGGCACCAAAACAG